>NC_142933.1:93929159-93959159 GCF_046866305.1 Octopus bimaculoides
TCTCTCCCTGTTTATTTCTGTGTTCCTTTCTGTGGAAGAGCGTAGGCTCGAAACGTTAAGGACTTTTTCATTTCCTGAGCGTTAAACTAATACATCTGTTTGTTGTCTACAACACTTGCCTTCGAGATTTGTTTTTTTTTGTGAATTCTCTCTCTCTCTCTCTCTCTCTCTCTCTCTCTCTCTATATATATATATATATATATATATATATATATATACTTTATTTAAAAGCAGCAGAAATATAACAAAAAGCTGTTACTCAAAGTTTCACGTTCCCGTTCATCGGACAGTTTTGTTAAAAATGGGAGAGAAATGACGATGCAATCAAAACTAATATAAATTAAAAAACATGGATCTGTTTCAATGGTCGGTTCAAATAACGGTCTTAGGTATACAATGAACAAAATAAACAAAAATGAATTCAATATAGATTCATCCTATTTCTAAAAAAATCAAAGAAAACCTTAAATTGAAAAGTGGGTTCAAAATACATATTGTAAATAATTATATTCGAATTATCGCTCAATTAACACATTAAAATTAAAATAAAATTTACGTTGCATTAAAATAAAAAATATATACAATATAATGTGTACAGTATTAAAATAATTACGATGTCTACGAACAAAGGGAAGCAAGTCTTGACTTCCTTCCTTTTTTCCTTTCTTTTTCTTTAAATTATAGTTACCTTTTATTGGATTGAGTACTTTTTTGATGATCCTACCTATAATGGAAAGAAATATACGAAGGAGTGCTGAAAAGTTCCTCGCTTTAAGGGTGACGCGAAAGGCTACGCTGGAGGTCCAACCACCCGAGTTCTTTCACAAGACTTAGGAAAGCGGAAGGACCACTGTACTAAGTGTGTGACTCTGAGAGGGGAATATGTTGAATGAAGTCATAATTAACTGATCCTCCTGTATTTTCTATTATTCAAAGACAGAAAGTTTTCGGCATCCTCTCGTGTATATGTATATGTTGGAAACTGAAATATATTTATTAATATGTTTATACAAATGCTTTTCTTGTGTGTTGTATTGTGAATATATTTTGATGCACCCTTATATATATATATATATATATATACGTCTTGTTTGCAATGTCCTGTACCCAGATATGCACCTATATATACAGGTAGACGTAGGTATGCACATACCTGTACGTATATATGCATATACTCATTTATTATTGTTTTATATATATATATATGTATGTATCTATCTGTATGTGTATATATATATATATATATATATATATATATATATATATATATATATATATATATATATATATATATATCTGTTTCTGTATCTGTACACACACACACATATATATGTATATATATATATATATGAGTATGTGTATATGTGTGCGTATATGAGTGTGTGTGTGTGTGTGTGTGTGTGTGTGTGTGTGTGTGTGTGTGTGTGTGTGTGTGTATGAATGTATATGTGTATGGACTGAAAAAGAATTATAAACTTAAGATGAGCTTACTTGAACATTAATTGGATTTGGATCAATAAAAACTGGAGCAACTATATCAAATTCAATCCCAATAATAGTTCGAAAAACAACATCAAGGAAAATATTAAAAAAAAAAAAACTGAGTAGACACTTTCTGGAAACAGACAAACCCCATCATTTTAAAAATAAAAATAAAGATCTGTAACTTTACGTTTCTTTCTAATATTTTATTCTGAAAATATTAACTAACATACACCCGTATTAAACGAACAGATTAACAAACCATAAGTTACGTTTATTGTCTCGGAAATTACCTGAGCGACATACCTAAACGAAACTAATCATACGATCTCAATACCACATGATATTAAAATACAAAAAAAATATAAAAAACCCACTTTGAACTTTGATAAGCTGAACGATAGCGAAAATCGGTACGGAAGAGCAAAAATGGCTTTTCTTAGTAGCATATCATTTTTTTATTACTGCAAAACTGTTTGGGCTACAACGTGCACTAAAATTTATTCAGTAAAACGATTTTTTTTTCAAACGAGAACTTTTCAATAATATATGACTTTCCTCTTCTCTGTATTGTGTGTGTAAAACTCGTCTTGTGAAAATATACACATATATTTCAGTAAAACTGGGATATGAAAATTTCGTTACGTGAAAACACATTTTTGTATTATACTTGCAAATAAATACACGATAAAAATATTTACCTCTCAGGTTAAAAAGTAAAACTTGTTTCATTCAAATTAATATATATATATATGTAGTGAAACTACCTATCGCCATTATATACAAACAAACTATCTTCTCACTATTATATATAAACAAGCGCGGGCGTAGAGGAAAACATATTTCCCTGTCATCACGTGACTGATTATTGTTTGAAGCAGCAACCGCTTCGTACCGTTCCCGCCAGAACGTAAACTGACCAACCGTGGCCCCTAATAAGGTCACGTGATAGAGTATTTTTCTGATGCCTTTGGGAGCCTATCATCAACTATAAATAGCCTAAATTCAACGGCAAAATTTGTCTCGGTTCAGATCTCTTAGGGACCTGTTCCGTGTACCACACAGATCAGCAGCAGCAGTTCCAGCGACTACATCAACAGCATCTCCAGCTACGACTACCACCGACGTCGCCATCAGCAACACGACTCTACGACTACTAACCACCATCATCGCCGCCATCGTCAACACCACTTCAACTACGAACTACAAGATTCACCACCGACGTCGCCAATATCAACATGATTTCTACGTACACCAACTAACCAAACTACCGCGGCACATCTCTCTTCGATTTTGTTAGGTGTTTCATCTTCACCACGATAAATAACAGACAAGAACCTAGCCTGCGACGAACATCTGTATAACAAGAACCCGGCCCGGCATGGAAGCCACAACATCACAATAAGGTCACGTGATAGAGTATTTTTCTGATGCCTCGGGAGCCTACCATCAACTATAAATAGCCCAAATTATACCCGGCAAATTGGTCTCGGTTCAGTTTCTCTTAGAGACTGTTCCGTGTACCACACAGATCAGCAGCAGCATTTCCAGCGACTACATCAACAGCTTCGTCCAGCTACGACTACCACCGACGTCGCCATCAGCAACACGAGTCTATGACTACTAACCAGCATCATCGCCACCAGCATTCGCCAACATAGTCAACACGACTTTAACTACGAACTACAAGATTCGCCAATATCATCAACATGATTTCTACGTACACCACTAACCAAACTACCGCGGCACATATTCTCTCTTCGATTCTGTTAGGTGTTTCATCTTCACCACGATAAATAATAGACAAGAGTTCAGCCTGCGACGAACATCTGTATAACAAGAACCCGGCCCGGCATGGAAGCCACAACATCACAACTAGTGATCGCTTTGCCACACACACGCCTCAACTTCTTACATACAGACTCTTCCTATTGTGTACTCAACAAACCGGCAAATGCTCACACGTGTTACTGACTCTTTCTATCTGCTGTATATCACGCATACACATACATGTATCACTTACACACACTCTTTTCTTTATACGACGGCCTGTCTTTTATTATGTTTTCATTATGTCGCATTCACACTCACACACAGACATACATTTTAATGTCACAATAAATATTTCTGTTATTCATCTTTATACGGTTGTTCTCTCGTCTTAATTACTGGTCATTTACAAAATCATTATGTTATCGAAGTATAACATTTATATATCATCTTTGATATATTTTTGTGTTCGACCGTGTGACGCGTTTAAATAAAAGGAGTCCTGTTTTTTCCATTCGTCACCATTTCTCCTTTTTGGGTTCGCACGGTCGTTCTTACATATGTGTATAAAAATTTGGTGCATTTCAATAAACACACACACACACACACACACACACACACACACACACACACACACACACACACACACACACACACACACACACACAGGTATAAATAAGTGTGTCGGCGAGTACTGGTGGTTGTGTAACTATGTATACGTGTGAGAATTAGCTTGTACGTGAGTGCATATATATAACAAAAGAGGCTGGGTGTTTCCACGCAAGAAAAAATATAGGCAAACTTGATGTTGAAAGTGCATCTAAATTTGAAAAACTCGTAATTGTTTAAAATGCATTTATTTATAAAATATATACCAAACTAGTTTCAACAATATTTTTTGTTTATAATGGTAAAAGTTTAAAATTATGAATTAGAAAAACATCTTTAAATGTTTCAATGTTGACAAATTAAAATATTCAAAACAGATAAACTAGGACAGGTAAAGTTTAAATGTTCATAGCAGTCAATAATATTAAAACTGTATATCAATTTGTTTGAATGCACATAGCTCATTAATGTTAGTATACAGTTTTAATATTATTGACTGCTATGAACATTTAAACTTGTACCTGTCCAAATTTACCTGTTTTGAACATTTTAATTTGTCAACATTGAAAGTTTTAAAGATGTTTTTCTAATTCCTAATTTTAAAATTTTACCGTTGATAAACAAAAAAATATTGCTGGAACTAGTTTGTATATATGTAAATAAATGTATTTTAAACAATTACGAGTTTTACAAATTTAGGTGCGTTTTCAACAACAAATTTGCCTTGCTCCTCCAGTTCGTGCCTCACAGCGTTCAATACATACACACTTCACGTCTGGCTGTACAGCTTTTTTGTTTGTTTATTTCACCGTTTCGTTTTCCTGTCTTGTTTTCCGTCCGCCACTACCCTCCACGAAAACAATTTAATTTGTGTTCGTGGGAAGAACCATTTTAACGATGCGTATTGCCTTAATTCTTCGAAACGCCGGGGTTTTAATGGTGGCAGCTGATGAAAGAGATGTTTCTATGTGGCCTGCTCGTTTGTTGCACTTTGTTTACCATTTTGTCCATGTTCTTTTGCCACGTCATGTACCCAGTAATGTATCTATATGTACATGTGGATGAAGGTATATACATACATGTACATATATATGCATATACTCATATATTGTTTATATATATATATATATATATATATATATATATATATATATATGTGTGTGTGTGTGTGTGTGTGTGTGTGTGTATATATATATAGCAAAAAAGAAAATGGAGGAGATACAAAAATGACATACATCAGCCGGTAGACATTCTATTATGTCTATTTATTCTAAAACATTAGGAATCATTATAAGAATAGAAACACATGCAAAGACTGTGTGTTACACACATATGTACTAGTAATACAGAAAAGAGTATTTTTTGTCTGCAAGGGGGCCAAATAGAAGGAAAAACATCCTCCTCACAGAGCATGTTCTGTGGGGTTGCCGGGTTAGTCGCCGACGGCCCAACTTTTGTGGATATTGAACTGATATCATCAGGCCCAACAACGCTAGTTTACGCCTCCTATCATGATGGGGATGGAGAGGCGAATATAAGGAGCTGGAATTGATGAGTTACGGGAGTAAGAGTGGGTGTGTGCTGAGTATGGATTTAATAGTGCGACCTGAGTGCTGCTACACCCACTTAGCGGAAGGGATGAGCGGAAGGTCAGCAGGCAGTTTTTGAGTATGTGTGTGTACGTGTGTGTGTTTGTGTGGGGTTGTCGGTGTTGGGTACGTGTACGTGTGTGTGTGTATTTTGTATGTGCGTGTGTGTGTATGTGTATGTTTTTGTGCGTGCGTGTGTGTTTGTGTGTATGTGTATGTTGTGTATATGTGCGTTGCTGTGTACGTGTGTGTGCGTGCGTTTGCTATTGTATGTGCGTGTGTTGTTTATGCCCATGTGTGTGTGATCGTATGCGTGTCTGTGTGAGTGTGTAGTGTTGGTGAGAAGTGTGTGTGCGTGTGTGTGTGTATGTGGATGTGTGCGTGTGTGTGTGTATGTGTGGATGTGCGTGTGTGTGTGGGATTGTGATGTGAGTGTTAGGTACGGGTGTGTGTGTGTGTATGCGCGTGTATGTTTATGTGTGTCTGTATGTGTGTGTCCGTGTGCGCGCGCGTGTATATTTTTTGTGCGTGCGTGTATGTGTATATTGTGTATGTTTTCGTGCGTGCGTGTGTGTTGTGAATGTGAGTGAGTATTGTGTATGTGAGAGGTGTGTGTGCGTGTGTGCATGTGTGTATATGTGTATGTGTGTTGTGTATGTGTGTGTGTGTTTGTGTATGTGAGAAATGTGTGTGTATGTGTGTGTTTATGTGTGTGTGCGTGCGTATGTGTGTGAGAGCGTGAGGATGTGTGCCAGGTATGTGTGTTATTTTGTGTGTGCACTCCTCCCCCACACCAATCCCCTAACCGTACCCCCTTCCCACTCCGTTTCCACCCTGCCACCCTACCCCTTCGTCGGAGGATCCTACGGGCCTTCCGTCGCCTCCAGCTCGATCCCACCACCCACCCCATTTTCCCCAACCCACCCCTATCCTCTTTCAAACGCGCCCGCAACCTACGCGATCTACTGGTCCGCAGTACCTTCTCCTCTTCCTCCCCACCCCCACCGGGCTCCTTCCCGTGCTCCAGATCCCGCTGTCACACCTGCCCCTTCATCACCAACACTACCTCTGTCACAGGGTCGAACCTACACACTCTTCACATTCCACACAGTTTCACCTGCACCTCCTCCAACCTAATTTACTGCATCAAATGCACCCTATGCAACCAACTCTACGTGGGGCAGACGGGTCGCCGGCTGGCCGACCGTTTCACCGAACACCTAAGAGACGTTCGGCTAGGTTCGGACTCCCTCGTCGCCCGTCACTTCCAACTGCCCAACCACTCTCCCTCTAACATCTCCGTTTTTGGCCTCGCCCTGCACCATGGGTCCACTCCCTCGCGACTCCACTTGGAACAGCGCTATATTTTTAACCTTAATTCATCTTTCCCCTTCGGACTCAACACAGCCTCCTCCTCCTTATGACTCTCCCTTTTACGACTATGCATCACTTTTCTTTATTTTTTATTTTTTACCCCCCCCGTCCACTTTACATTATATCCATTATTCTCTTGTTATTACATTCACTACAATTTTCCACAATTTATCTCACCCCTTCCTACACGCACACATACCCACACACAAAAAATACACACACCCATACACACACATGTAAGCACACCTACCCCCAACACACCACACACACACAACACATATGCATGCACTTACACGCTCAGATTCGCCCACACACTTATACAAACGCACATACACACGCACACTTTTCTTTCCCTCGACGAGCGCGGGCGAGGGCGGATTGGACGGGTCTCGAAATCCTGGTCCAGGCTGCACAAACGTCGGAGGCGGAGGAACTGGGAGTAGGGGGTGGCCCGTTTGGTGTGGAATGGATGGGAGGAGGAGAAGTTGAGGTAGAGGTGGGAGTCAGTGGGTTTGAAGAAGGCGGAGGTAGTTAGAGAGTTGGAGGGGGGGTTGATGGAAAGAGAGATGTCGAGGAAGTTAACAGAGGTGTCAGAGATGGTAGAAGTAAAGTCAAGAGCAGGGTGGAAGTTAGAGAGGAAGGAGATGAAAAGGCAGAGCTGTTCGCGGGAGAGGGAGGTGGCTCCTATACAGTCATCTATGTAGCGACCGTATAGTTCTGGGGTCAGACCGGAGAATTGGGAGAATACTTGGGCCTCAATGTAACCAACAAAGAGGTTGGCATAATTGGGACCCATTCTCGTTCCCATCGCGACCCCGGACACATGTTGGTAGGTATCTCCGGCGAACGTGAAGCAGTTGAGGGTGGGGACGAGTTCTGCCAGACGAAGCAGGGTTGGGGTGCTAGGTGTGGAGTCAGGGCGGCGGTCAAGGAAGTATTGGAGGGCTGAGAGACCATCGTTGTGTGGAATCACGGTGTATAGGGATTTGATGTGTGTGTGATAACAGAACGTGTGTGTGCGTATGTATGTGTGTGTGTGTGTTTGTGTGTGCATGGTTTGGTGGTTTATCTGTTAGTGTGTATGTGTGTTTGTGTGTGTGTGTGTGTGTGACGGAGTGGAAGGATATATATATATATATATATATATATATATATATATATGACATCAAAATATTCGTAAATATTTTACATAAACATAAATATAATTAAGATAGAAGATACTCCATGACAATCCTTTAAAACATTTATAAAGATGACATATAAACATAATATAATTCAGACTAAAGGTAATCCATGGTAATCTATACAGCTGTTTCAAAACATTCAGTGCCTTGTTGATGCAATAATGCACATTATGGAAACAGTTGCACATAATGATGCAATAAAACATAGCAAAAGGCAATATTGATGTAACATATAAGTATGATATATAAGCTAATTGAAGCTACAAGCGGTTTCTTCCCACAGATTATCTTTTGTCTTCATTATGTTTATATTCATGCGACATATTCATAAATGTTTTGAAGCCATATATAACTGTTTGTGCATGTTTTATATAGATGATAAGTTTTTCAGAAGCCTGTAAAAACTGGTACTCGTATATTAGGTAATAGATTGGGTATAATGATTATATGATACTTTTGTTTCAAAACAGCTAAATTATGTTACCGAAGAGTTTCATGTTGAAGACCTTTCAGAAGTGGAGAAGAAAATTACCATTCATCAGACATGGCTGTACGGAAAATTATTGCTGGGGATCTTTGATAATGAAGGCCTGAAAGCATCGTATTCGTTTTATGGACCCCAGAACTGTTGTAAAAGAAAAACGAAACAAAACTTGAAGATGAAAGAACACAGTCGAAGGAAACATATCCAGAGCAAAAAGACCAAGGATGGCTCTTACGTCCATCAGAGTTATCTCCTCTATGTTGGTCCCTTTTAACCAATAGCCTACATGTCAGCATATAAATTGTACACCCCTGCTTTATGTAATATTTGATAGGAAGGTGAAGATGGGGTAAAAGTGAGAGAGAGAGAGTACAGAGATAGAAGCACAAGAGAAAGGTGGAAGGGTGGGACAGAAGAGAAGAGTGGATGGTTTTCTACAACCACGTGTGATAATGTATATGCATGTATGATGAACTTTCCCGTCGAAGACGACGTATGAGTGTTCAGCAGTTGCCGAACGACCTGCACAAATGATTTGTTTACAGTGATCAAATGTATTATGTGCTGTACATCAGCTCACTCCCTTCGTCAATTCGTCGTTGCCTGAACAGATGCATGGTGTCCCGTGCGTCAGGTGTCGAAGCGCTCGCTGAGCAACGGAGATGAAGTGTTTCACTCAAGAACACAACGCACCATCCGGTCTACGAAATGCATGTATAAGTGTGTACATGTTAGTGTTGGATATGGGAAGATATTAACCTTTCATTTATGGTGAGAGAGATACTAATCGACACTAATTATACTAAGGGTGTTCCCCACCAGTTGCCTAATATAAACTTCTGTTCATGCAGACAGGAGGAAAGCGTTTCACTTTTAGAGTTCAGGTAGGCCCCTGATTGGAGTGAATTTTCAGTATGAATTTTTTGCCAAACAAATTCTGCACTTCCTACTACTGTTGAGATAAAGTCTGCACATTTCCAACAGTCTTTAATTGATGCTATGTTATGCAGATCCTTTTTCACTTGTCACTTCTTGCTAGTGTGGTGGCGTTACGTCTCTCTTGGACGTTAAACAAAGACTTGTAACTACTGAACCTATTCTTAAAGTGGCGTTCAGTTATGTCCATATATTACCGAACTTACGTTGTCCAGTCTGATCGGTTATTGGGCTTGTAGCTTTATTTCTGCACAACAGTCTACCTCTGTGTTAAATTAGAACTTATTTTCTAAGATTTTCTTTATACTGGGTGCTCAACTAAAAGAGACACTCAAAGTGTACCTATTGAAAATTTTCTTGTACTTACGTGACTGCGGAAATTGTTTGTCCACCATTGTAAGTAAGATACTATTTACACAAGTTTGAATATTAATAGTAAACGGGAGCGTGTACCATCATCAATACTGTTAAATATTACATAAAAGTGGAGCGGACAATTTGCCTCTTATATGTTGACATGTAAGTCACTGGTTAAAAAAAATCAACCGAAAGGATATAACACTGATGAGTTTAAAGGCTACTCTTGCTATTTTTGTTTTGGCTGTCTGCTTTTTTTTTTCACAGTGTTCTTTCATCCATGAGTTTCGTTCTATTTTGTTTTACAATAGCTCTGAGACTTATAAACCAGATGTAACGCTTTCAGGCCCCCAATGGCAATGAGCTCCTGCTATACTTTTTCATTCATCTGTGTGTAATTATTGCTAATTCACCTCTCTACTTCTGGAAGGTTTTTTCAGTCTGGAAACGTTCAGTAAAATAAATTGGTTGTTATATAAATACTATGTGTAAATAATATAAATAAATAAATATATGTATGTATGCATGTATGTATTTATACACACGTACACATGTTTTTTTACATGTGTGTGTATATATATATATATATATATATATATATATATATATATATATATATATATACATATATATATATATAAGTGTTTGTGTGGCTACGGAGGTATGTATTTATGTATGCATTTACCTGTATAGAAGGGTATATATTTCTTTGTATATGTGCATGTGAATGGCTTGGTATAGTTATCTCTTTATAGATGCATCTCTACAGAAAAATGAATGCATCATCTGCATGCGTTTTTCTGGACATATAAATACAGATATGCAGTTACATTCATGGACATGCCTGCATTTAAATATTTATAAACAGCTATCTTAGAACTATATAAGAATATTCTAACAAATAATATACAGTAGCGTAATCTATATTACTCTAACCTTTTAAAAAAATATCCCAGTTTAAAATTTCTTAAAAGAAAGCTGTTAACACTAACACTAATTTTGACCTCTCTCTGATCAACGCTCTTTGACAAATTTAACGGGTATTATATATAACTATTCTTATATGAATACTAAAATAGCACACTTTCCTATATACAAAGAATCTTGATTAGTTATAACAAGAACTTAACCAATTCTAATTGTGATCTGAATATTGACACATAGGTCACGTGATCCCTATGACAGTTTACTGCTTTACTCTTATGCCTGACTGAAACCAGACAATTACAAACATCTTTTATCAAATCAGAAAAACTGCTTCCATCGTCCCTTTTTTCACCCTTACTCTCTATGCTTATACTTTCTTCTGGTCTTTCTCTATGCTCTGTTTCTATACAGCTATTTCTCCTGTCTGACTACTTTAAACGGATTTTGCTCATGATATCTGTATTTGTTTAGAGAGAAAGAGGGATGTTTAGGTTATGTGGATGATGCTTGCGTGCAGAAGGCGAGAGAGAAATTTGAAAGTAGCATTGTCTGCTGTAGAACGAATGGTTAGAAGTAATAGCTAGTACAGAAGTAATAGCTAGTACAGAAGTAATTTGAGTTTAGATGAAATAGTTTAGAAAACAAAACCGAGCCTTGAAATACACCACGGATAACAGAGCGGGAATCGTAGCTGTCTGACACTGGAAGAATAATGGGTTGGCTTCAAAGCGGTGAGGGGGGAAAAGTCACCACTGTGGAATTTTTTGGTGGGTCGGTGAATTGCTTACCGATACGGAAAGATAAGAATATTAACTGTTGTAGATACAGGATAGAATGTAATAAGAAAAAAGATTTTGCTGTTATTTGTAACAATTCGAGCTGTTACGCAGAAACGCTATCGTTGGCTCCAGGCATGAGCTATGAACATTGAAGTCACAATGGATGATGATTTCAGATGATATTAATGGGTGAAAGTTGCCAACGAACAAAAGCAATGGAAAAAAATCAATAAAGACTTCTATAGTGCGTCTCCTGATTTTTATTATTTACAGTTGGAACCCCAGAGTAAAAGAATAATTACTTCAAATTATACGAAACAATGGCTTTTGATGTTGCTAGTTTTGTTGCTTGTGTTGTCGTTGTTAATTCTTTTAATAATGTTTGCCAGACATTTAATTTATTACGAATCCTGTTACTAAATCACATCAACTCCAATTATTATAACAGATCATAACGAAGCGCATGAAAAGAACGCAAAGTAAATATCAGTTAGACAAATTTTACACATTCGATTTTTTTAAAAGTCGAACAATGATTCCGCCTCAGCAACAGCTCTGTCTATTGTCTTTTCTGAAAGTTTTTCTATTACTGAACGCCTTGGGACAAATCGTTGTACATTGATAGTTCCTCCAATTCCACTCTCCTTGTCCTCGATAAACACTACTCTGTCACTATTCCTGAATGCGAAAATCTTGATGCAGTACATCTGAAATTAATTGAATCTGAGATCATTGCTTGTTATTATTAACAACATTGCTATTATTGGCTATCTAGCAGAATCAATAAAGCGTCGCAAAAAAAAAAAAAAAAAAAAAAATTGCGTATGGTATTTTTTTCGTTACTCTATGTATTGGGTTCAAATCCTGCCAAGATGAACTTTTCTTTTTTTTATCTCACAAGGCTCGATATAATTAAGTACCTGTCAAGTGCCGGGGTCGAGGGTAATGATTAATCTCCCCTCAA
Source organism: Octopus bimaculoides (assembly GCF_046866305.1). NCBI lineage: Eukaryota > Metazoa > Mollusca > Cephalopoda > Octopoda > Octopodidae > Octopus > Octopus bimaculoides. The sequence continues at coordinate 93,941,615 of NC_142933.1, forward strand.
AAATTGTTGACTTTTTGCCTAAATTAGAAAGAATTATTATTATTATTATTATTATTATTATTATTATTATTATTATTATTATTGAGTGAGAAAGCAGCGCATGTCATCAAATGACACAAGGAGCGGTAGATTTGCAGAATCGCTTGAGTGACAGACATTCAATAAACATTTATCTAGTGGTGTTTAGTGTGGGGGACAGGGTTCATTTTCCAATTCAGTACCAACTACATACAGGGTCTAAGCTTCATTCATGTAAGGTCCAACCGAATTAAGTACCATTTATATATAGGGAGTGGGATGTAGACCATCAATTAAATTAAGCACCAGTCATGCAGTGAGGGTTACGATCCAATTAAACTAAATATCAGTGTTGTACTGGGGATTAGGCTATTTCAATTACATGCCACTAATGCTCAGGGAATGAAGTTTGTCAAATTAAGTTCCAGCCAAATATTGGGACGTATTCAGTTAAATTAAGTACCAGTGATGTACTGGAGAATTTTCCCAATTTAATAAGTCCTTGCGATATATAGAATTATTTCTATTACGAATCCACCCGTTTTCTGTCAAGTGCTGGATGAAACATCGGCAAGCAGTAGAGTTACTGAAGCTTCATCCAATAGCGGATAGAAAGTGGGTGGGTTCAATTAAGCAAAATGGGGGTCGGGGGTTAGTAGTGAGTGGAATAATTCAAAGTAAAATATGGTAATTAATAATCGAAGTTTACATAGCAACAACTGCTACAACATTGAAAATCATAATTTCTTGTAGCCGCATGGTGTTGCATGTTGAATATGTATTAATTATACAAGGTGATTTTGTTGTTGGGCGAATGAACCCTAGACGAAGAGGAAACTGAACTCTGAATGCAAAGAGCCAGAAACCATCTCCTTTGTCGCTCTAACTGTCCGGCCAATCCACCGCCCCCGACTTGTTCATTATTTATCGACCCTGGATCTGAAAAAGATAAAACCAAGCCCGGTAGAATTTGATCCGAGAAGGTAAAAAGCCGGAACGAATATTGCAAGTCATTCCATTCGACATTGTGACAACTTTACCAATTCGTTTTTTGGTTTATCTTCACGTCTAAATATAAAAATCAAAAATAATTAATTTCTTTTGACAAGTCTCCAGATAATTTTTGGTGTGTGTATCGAAACTCTCTCCTTTTTTCTCTCTGTCTCTGTCTCTTGTTCGTTCTCTCTCCGTGTCTCTCTCTCCCTACACACACACGCACACACAGACACACACACACACACACACACACACACACACACACACACACACACACACACACACAATTAATAGAATGAGATAAAAAAAATCCAGGACTGTGAATAGTTTTCAGAACAGTTATAAAACCAAGCGCGTTGGTTTTATAGCTGTTTCCAGGATATTTTATATATCCCTTCATCCTGTTTTTTTTTCTCTTCCTGTTTTTGATTTAACCTTACAAACACATTCCCAATTTTTAAGTCACTCAAAAAAAAAAAAAAAAAAACCCTCGATCGAATTGCACCATTTACAAGATTCTATGCCTTGAACGACCAAATATAAAAACTATCGGAACGTACTCACAAGGTACAGGAACATTCACATACTTCCCTTGTACATGCACATACATACACGTATACCCAAACAGAACTGAAATGATGTTTGATTTTTCTTTTCAGCATTGAGCGTTCACTAACTCATTTCCTTGTAGAGGCGTCCCTGAAGTCTTGAGGCACTGTCTCGTGCATCCAGATGAGCTGAAACAGCTGGTGAATTTTCCTCCACTATCCACCTCTATAAGCGAAATGGAAACCACCAGGTCTGCGACGATCGTCGCGGAATTTCACTGCTGTCCATCACAGGCAAGATCCTGGCTAGAGTTTTGCTCAACCGCCTCATTGCACACCTAGAGCAAGGTCTCCAGTGTGGCTTCCGGAAAGACCGTGAGGCTATCGACATGGTGTTTGCTGCTAGACAGCTGCAGGAGAAATGTCGACCTCTACTCGATCTCTACTCCACCTACATCGACCTGACCAAGGTCTTTGATACCGTAGTAGAGAAGGTCTTTGGAGAATCTTGGCGAAGTATGGATGTCCCAGAAAATTCATCACCATCGTAAGACAACTACACGATGGCATGTTGGCACGATGGCATGTTGGCAAGGTTACAGGACAACAGAGAGACCTCTGATCCATTCCCTGTCTCCAACGGAAGGAAACAAGGATGTGTCCTTGCTCCCACCTTGTTCAGCCTTATGTTCTCAGCCATGCTGACAGATGCTTTCAGGGACACAGACATAGGCATCGGCGTCAAGTACCGGTCCGACGGTTCAGTCTTCAACCTCGGGAGACTCAAAGTGAAAACCAAGGTTTCAGTAGACACCGTCAACGACCTCCTGCTCGCCGATGACTGCGTTCTCAATGCTGCCACTGAGTCCAGCATGCAGCACAGCGTTGACTTGTTCTCTGAGGCCTGCAACAACTTTGGCCTTACTATCAATACAAAAAAGATTGAGGTAATGTATCAGCCAGCTCCAACCAAGCCCTACGTTGAACCCAACATCACCATCAACGGGCAGCGACTGAACGCGGTGGACAAGTTCACCTACTTTGACAGCACACTCTCTAGAAATGTCGTCGATGACGAAATCAACGCCAGACACGCCAAGACAAGCGCTGCCTTCGGCAGGTTAAGCAAGACTGTCCGGAAAGGAGGGGGATCACCATCGTGACAAAGATCAAGGTGTACCGGGCTGTTGTTCTCACAACGCTGCTTTACGGCTGCGAGTCCTGGACGGTCCACCAGCGTCATGCCAGGAAGCTGAACCACTTTCATACAATACGCCTCAGAAAAATTCTCGGCATAAATTGGCAGGACAGGATCCCGGACACCGAGGTATTAATACGTGCTAACCTGCCCAGCATCCATACCATCTTGATGCAGTCTCAGCTTCGCTGGGCAGGGCACGTAGCTCGCATATCAGACTATCGATTACCAAAAAGATTGCTCTTTGACGAGCTGCAAAAGGGAAAGCGCTCACAAGGCAGCCAGAAGAAGCGCTTTAAGGACACACTGAAAGCCTCACTGAAAGCCTTCAACATCGACCATGCAACTTGGGAGCAGTCTGCTCTAGACAGACAAAGGTGGTGATCAGCTGTCCACAAGGGTGCCAACACATGCGAGACAAATAGGATCGCTACTGCAGAAGACCGCACACAAGCCAAGAAGAACAGAGCTAACAACCATGTAGCAGGCGCCACCATTCCCTTTCGACACTGTCAAAGACTCTTTCGGACGCAGATTGGCCTCATTAGCCATCTGCGGACTCACAAAACAAACCCACTCCCACCCCAGGATGACTAAATAGTCTTCGTCGCATTGACGGACAAACTACATCCCATTTCCATTGCACACACACACACACACACACACACACACACACACACACACACACACACACACACACACACACACACACACACACACACACACAAGCATTCACATATCTCCCTTTTACATACATACACATATACTCACACAGAGCTGAAACGCTAATTTTTTTCACCCCTTCCTTCGATATTCATCTATCACTCCTTCCTTTCTCTTTCATATGTTGTGACGGAGAAAAATAGATGATACACGACGCTCTCTTTGCCACTTCCTTTCTCTCACTCTCTCTCAGTCAGGGCTATTACTCTCACTACTTATCCTTCACTGAATTACTATTTTCTCTCCTCTCCCTTTACTTATACTACTCTTTCTCCTACTCCGTCCTACTCCTACTCTGTGATTTTGGACGAATATATATATATAAACACTAAGCTCATTATTATATTAGGAGATTATAGTGTCTTAATAGTCAATTGATGTTACCGAATAGTCTCATGCTGATAACCTTCCCGAATTGGAGAAGTAAATTTGCAATCGTCTGACATAACTGAATGAAAAGCATGGCTTTGGAAAAGAACCGAAGCTGTACTTATTGGACAAATAATGAGGAGCTTACTTTCAAAACCGGCATTAGTACACATTTGGCCGATTTCATGATAACCATTGCAACATAATCTGCAAGCTGCTAGCTTCAAGCACGTGAAATTTTTTTCAGTCGAACTGGGATAGATGCCATATAGACAGTAGGCGAATTTTAGTCTTCCAGTCAAAATCAGATATATGCAAGTTGTTGTTTTAAACAATTACTCAAATGTTATTCCGATGCATATATCTGGTTTTGAAAGTAAGCTCTTACGTACGTACATACATACATACATACATACATACATACATACACGCATGCACACACACACATATGGGGGTAACGGAGCTAACATTCAAAAACAGTTTTTACAAGCACAAACGTTCAGTTATCGGCCCTGAGAGAAAAATGTGTTACGGCCTTCTTGATATTTACATGGTTCTTGCGTGAGGTATGTCCTCACGAATTTAAAATTACTTGATCGATTGTAGATAGGGCGCAATCATAGAGGAACGCTAGCTTAAAAAAAAAACAAATGTGACTTGGTTTTTGAGAGAAAAATTAAGAATTTCGACTGAAGACATCAACAGTTTGAACAAAAGAATGGAATTATCTGCACCTTGTATGTATAGTTCTAAGTATCTTTTATGTAAATATCAGCTTCCTTGAACATACATACATACATACATACATACATACATACATACATACATACATACATATGGTTCGGAAAGAAAACGTTGGCTTCAAAATGTTTAATTGATATATATTTTATTAATATATGTTTTAATGTGTAGGTACATGTCCATGTGTGCGTATGTGTGTATATATGCATATATATATATATATATATATATATATATATATATATATATATATATATATATATGCATGTATATATAATGACATGCATGTAAGTGATTGTATGTGTGTATATATGCGTTTGCGTGGTTGCCGCTGAACACACACGCGCATACACATTCATTGTTTTTAAAAATATTTAGGAACATTAATTAAGAGTATTATTTTAAATACATTAATAAAACAACAAAGCTATTTGAGAAAAGCTATTATAGTGACTTCGAGTGTATGAAGTTTAAAACGTTTAGAATATTTCCGTGAGGATCAGAAATGAAATCAAAACGTGAGCTTCAAAGCATCCGTTTGTTTTACCGCTAACTCTACTTACCTATCTATCTATTTATCTATCTATCTATCTATCTATCTATCTATCTATCTATCTATATATCTATATATATATATATATATATATATATATATATATATATATATATATATATATATATATGTGCATATGTTTATATATACATAGATGTATATCTATCTATCTATCTATCTGTTTGTATATATGTATCTATGTATGTATATATATATATATATATATATATATATATATATATATATATATATATATATATATATATATATATATATGTGTGTGTGTGTGTGTGTGTGTGTGTGTGTGTGTCTCTGGCTATCTATCTATCTATCTATCTATCTATCTATCTATCTATCTATCTATCTATCTATCTATCAATCTATCTATCCATCTGGGCGCGCGTGCGTATGTGTGTGTGTGCATGTGCATACCAGCTATCTTTTTGATCGATCTCAGTGTGAAACAAAAGCAACACGGGATTTGAACACACCGAGATGTGTAGCGAAACAGGTTCAATATTCCAGTAATTTTATAGAACGAATTCTTCAGTGACAACAGTAGTCACTCTTTCTTTTTGTAAGAAAGGTTGAAAAAATATTTTATCAGCCTCTCTATGCTATTCCCTACAAAGGTTTTCACGACTGATTTGGTCAGTGTGGAAGTCAGCATAGCAATGATCTGAGCCATCTCTCCAGTATTGTTCTTGTAGTCAATGGAGATTATCTTGAAGGCAGTAATAATTGGTAAATGTCCCGTCTAAGAGCCTTTATGGATGATGCTACTGTATTTTCCTCAAAATAAGACACACTATTCTGAAACAGTTAGCTGCGTCAGCCGCCTCATCAGAATGAGTTTCTCTTGTTACGGAAGGTGAAAACAGATAAAGTTCTGTTCACTGTAGCCAACCAATCGATTCCAACAGTGATAGAAGAACCCATCAAGAGCTTTCGGAGATGGTATAAAGACTCTTTGAATAATACAAAAAAGGGAATTGAATCCAGGCAAATACAAAGCTTAACTGCAGATCATGCTTATAACAAAGCTTCTCTGGTTTTTGTTGATATATAATATCAGAACTAGCTCAGCAAAAATGATTGAGATTAAGATTAATAAACAAACATGAAAATGCCTCGGTGTCCCAACTGGGCTCATTAAGATTGGTCTCTATTGACACAAAGCAAAGCTGAATCTACCCTTAAATCCATCGTGGATAAGTACAGGGCTTGAAAAGCAATGCTCTTGTGTATGCTAGAAGGTTCAAGAGACAAAGTTAAGAGATCTATCCAACCCAATCTGAGAACTTGTTGAAAATGCTAAGTTCGGAAGGCGATAGAAGAAACACTGGGGAATTTAGAGAAATAACCGGATACACATTAACCAACAGGCAGAGACTAGGCTCAGTGGAGTAGCAGGCAAAGCAAAAAGGAAAATAAGGAGAGACATTGTAATACAGGAAGTGAAAAGAGAAAAGGATGACAGGAGAATAACGAAGTCAGTCCAGCAAGGACAATAGGGCTAACAGGGACAATAGACGACGTGGAAGAGTACACTCCAAAAATGTCTCAGCTGGAGTTATATGCATATGACTCCATCTTCAGGTGTGTGTATAATTTCATGCCCCCGAATACAAACGTAGTGAAGTTGGAGGAAATGAGATAACTCTCTGTCCGTTCTGCTAAGACAGACAGTGGAACACATCCGACGATCATGCGAATTGGCATTATCTCAAAGATAATAAACGGCTTAAGGAGGTCGTACAAGCGATTTGTACTACGTTAAGGAAGATGACTTCAAGAGAAGCTCTAACAATGGTCTACACGGCGTGAAGTTAAACATGGAACAGCTGTGCTAATTGAATTATTGTATCAGGGTCTACTGCATGGAGTGAATGGATAAGAATGTTCAACAGACCTTCCAGAATGGGAATCTTATTCAGAAATCATCAACAGGCGCAGGAGTGGCTGTGTGGTAAGTAGTTTGCTCATGTGGAGGCGCGTGACTTAGTGGTTAGGGTGTCAGCATCATGATCGTAAGATTGTGGTTTCGATTCCTGGACCGGGCGACGCGTTGTGTTCTTGAGCAAAATACTTCATTTCACGTTGCTCCAGTCCACTCAGCTGGCAAAAATGAGTAACGCTGCGATGGACTGGCGTCCCGTCCAGCTGGGGAACACATACGCCATTAAAACTGGGAAACCGGGCCCATGAGCCTGGCTAGGCTTTAATTAGGGGCTATCGGTCGGCGGGCGCCGGTGCACTTCCCATTTCTATTCATTTTGTCGTCATCATCTTCACCACATTAATGTCTCTGTCCAGCCCGCAGCTACTTCTCTGTGTATTGCTTTTTATAGCAAATTCAATGAAATAAAGTACTTTGCTCACCAACCACATGGTTCTTGAGCAAGTGTCTTCTACTATAGCCTCGGGCCGACCAAAGCCTTGTGAGTGGATTTGGTAGACGGAAACTGAAAGAAGCCTGTCCTATATATATGTATATATATATATATATATATATATATATATATATATATATATATATATGTGTGTGTGTGTGTGTGTGTGTGTGTGTGTGTGTGTGTGTGTGTGTGTGTGTGTGTGTGTGTGTGTGTGTGTGTGTGTGTGTGTGTGTGTGTGTGTGTGTTTGTGTCTGTGTTTGTCCCCCCCAACATCGCTTAACAACTGATGCTGGTGTGTTTACCTCCCCGTAACTTAGCGGTTCGGCAAAAGAGACCGATAGAATAAGTACTAGGCTTACAAAGAATAAGTCCTGTGGTCGATTTGCTTGATTAAAGGCGGTGCTCCAGCATGGCCACAGTCAAATGACTGAAACAAATAAAAGAATAAAAGAGAGGTGTGAAACAGAACACGGTGCTCCACTCACTTTTATCAAAATAGATTAGTCTGATTGAACTCACTGCACCATATGAAAATAGTGGAGGCGCAATGGCCCACTGGTTAGGGCAGCGGACTCGCGGTCATAGGATTGCGGTTTCGATTTCCAGACCGGGCGTTGTGATTGTTTATTGAGCGAAAACACCTAAAGCTCCACGAGGCTCTGGCAGGGGATGGTGGCGAACCCTGCTGTACTCTTCCACCACAACTTTCTCTCACTCTTACTTCCTGTTTCTGTTGTGCCTGTAATTCAAAGGGTCAGCCTTGTCACACTGTGTCACGCTGAATATCCCCGAGAACTATGTTAAGGGTACACGTGTCTGTGGAGTGCTCAGCCACTTGCACGTTAATTTCACGAACAGGCTGTTCCGTTGATCGGATCAACTAGAACCCTCGTCGTCGTAAGCGACGGAGTGCCAACAACAATGAAAATAGAATGGAAGAAATTCACTGTACAAGACGGGGAAATATGTCAGCTTAGCTTCCAGTTTCCGAGAAGCTGGCTTCGAAACCAAAGTCCTTGCCATAGAGATGGGCGCGAGGGGAATTGTTGGCAAATCTACCTACGATATCATAAAACAACTCTATTTCTGTTAAAAAGAGGACCAAAGTTTTTGAGTGGATTGCTGAAGCATCCGAAAAGAGTTCCACCTGGATCTGGTCAGGGAGAAATCAAAGAGAACTTCAGAATGCATAATTGATCCTGCGTACGACTGGTATCTCAGACCGAGGTGGTTACAACATCCAAAGAATCTTGGCTCTAAGACACTGCGAACTACCACCCAGGAAGTTGCAGGTTAAAATACAAATAGAAGCGCAAAATTTGCTGCTGAAGTGTACCCAGGAGTCAGGACCTGGAATGCAGCGCGGACCCCTTAGAGTGCAAAGAGTTAAGAACCGAAGCACTTATATAAAGTGGGATCTTTTTTCGCTGAAAAGCTTCTGCTGTTCAGCCCTCCTAAGAGTTTACTACTGATTACCTACCTACCTACCTACCTACCTACCTACCTACCTATCTACCTACCTACCTACCTACCTACCTGCCTGCCTGCCTGCCTGCTTACCTACCTACCTACTTACCAACCTTATATATATATATATATATATATATATATATATATATATATATATATATATATATATATATATATATATATATATATATATATATATATATATATACACATACATATATATGTACACATGCATGCATACATACATGCATATATATATATGAAGTATGATATGATTGGATGTAAGGGCTATTTTTCTCTTTTAGTTATAGCGAAGGGCATTCAAGAGCGATGTTATACTCTTTTGCGAGATTGTAGACCAAAGGCGTTGCCACGACCCTGACTGCATCTGTTGCAGAATAATACTGTTAGTGGACAAATCTTTTGTAGTGGATCTCGTTCTAGCTTTTCCTCCTTTTCTTCTTCTTGGTTTTATCCAATTCGACTCTGTAACGTTTAGTTCTTTGTTTACAGCCACCCGTCACTGTTTGCCGCCAGTCGCTATCTTCTCCCTCGCAGTCACAATCAGGCCACCCGCTTCAGTGAGATGTCATTTGACATCTCACTGAATCCTTATAATGGGGTTTTGGGTGCCCTCTTTGACGGCGTTCATATTTCAACTCACAGAGTTCTCCGTATGGGTCACGTTTCTCATTTAGTGAAATTTAGTTTCCAGTAGGATAGACTCGACACTTGGCATATTCTGCTCTTTAACCGCTCATCTATTTAATACCATATCTTTAACCGCTCATCTATTTAATACCATATAAATTCTACATCCTGAAATGGGTTCGTGGTACTTTTTGTGCCAGACCAGTACAAATTTGAAGGACGAGAGAGTAGGACTGGTTTGGCACCAACCATGCCCACTATAATAATAAACCCCTACTACAGAGTGGGGTAATTTATTGAGCGTTTAATGAAGACCAAGGGAGTAATCCCCTACTGAAAATTTGGAGAGATTCTACAGCAGATATATACGGTTATATTCAATCAATATCTAACATCATCTGTGGTTCCATGGGTGCAACGAACGTGTTGACTTGTCTTTCTTTTGTGGTGTATCCATGAATGGAGAGGAGGTAAGTGTACTTGGGGCTATGTACTTAGATCTGGGAACAGCCCAGCTCTGCAATACCGTCGACCACAATAATAAAGGCCAACCGACTCAGGAAGAGTAAAGGTTCAGTTCAAAAGTGAGAAATATGTCGTCTAGTGTTTGAGAACAGGTGGGTTGTACCGCGGTACGAGTAGATGAGGATATCAACTGTTATAGAAAGAGCAGAATAGAAACGATTCGGTCTCAGCTGTGCTAAAAGATGGGTTCCATGTGGAATAGTTGTTGTTTAGCTCCGTATCAGCTTTAATACCTTTTAATTGCATTAAAACGTATAAAAAAGATTTAATATTCACAGCTGTGAGTGTCTCATTTTCCTCCAGGACTACATTATCTGATGTGTCTTCTTTTTAAAGGTGGTAACGTGTGATATGGAGAAGATTTGGCTTATTTTGTGGTAGGCTGACTCATCACAAAGGGGTTTACTCGTTGGGTCGTACTGATAGATAGTTGTATACATCAAAGTCACTAATGTTGATGATTTCAGAAGATATTACGAGTAAAAGTTGTCAACCATCGAAAATAACGAGAATAATTAATAAGACTTCAAAATTACATTTTCTGATTTTTATTATTTACAATCGGAAGAATGATGGATTGGCAGAATCGTAGAGCCTGGTCTTTAGGATACTTATTCCAGGACTTAACGTTATGCCTTTCGTTTCGCTCTTCCAGATCGAATAACAAAGTACCTGCCAAATACTGGGGTCAGCGTTAGTGACTCTTACCGTCCCTCCATATTTGTGGCCTTGTGACTATGGTAGAAACAGTCGGAACCCCAGAGTAAGAAATAATTACTTCAAATTATACGAAACAATGGCTTTAGTTGCTGCTAGTTATGTCATTTGTGTTATTGTTAATTCTTTTAATAATGTTTGTCAGACATTTAATTTATTACGAATCCTGTTACTAAATCACATCAACTCCAATTATTATAATCGATCATAACAAAGAACGGATCATGAAAAGAACGCAAAGCAAATATCATTTAAACATTTTCCACATTCGATTTTTTAAAAGTCGAACAATGATTCCGCTTCAGAAACAGCGTTCTGTATAGCTTTTTCTGAGATTTTTGATATCACAGAACGCCTTGGGCTAAATCGTTGTACATCGATCGTTCCTCCAATTCCACTCTCCTTGTTCTCGAGAAATGCTATTCTGCTACTATCCCTGTATGCGAAAACCTTGATGCGGTACATCTGAAATCAATTGAATCTGAGATCAATATTTGTTATTATCATTTTTACCAAAGGAGAAAGTAGATTGACAGAATTGGCAGATTGATTAACATAGAATGATAATACCTTATAGTGTTGAGCAAAGTTTCTTTACTTTCCGAGTTCGGCTACCGCCCGGATCAGCTTTGCTTTTCATCTTTCCAATAAAAACATTCCCATTTGGTTTGAACCAGCTGCCCACTTCTGCAAAACGTGTGGCCCTCTGCCACTGTAATTAATCCTCGATCGATCTTGATCAACCTCAGGTGAACCGACCAATGTTGATCAAGCTTTGGCATATATCCAAGTGGCATTCTAATGACGCCACTGGTTACCTCTTTTTAGTCAGAGTTACCTACCTACTTTCATTGCAGCCAACTCGTTATTCCTGAAGACTCTTTTCCTGTTCGCACTCATAATGTCTAGAGGTCCATAGTGAACTGCTTGCAAACCCTCAACTGTCCACCCCAACTAGCATGCTCCTGGGCCTTCTCTCTTTTCTTACAGCTGTCTCCCACTGACTTCTGGTATTTCACCATTTTCCTTTTGAACCTCCATCATCTTTTCCTTCTGGGACACAGTTAAGTCCACTGTAATGAGATTGTAGACTCTGAAACCAAGATGGTTTCAACAAAGATTAGGTCAGATGTGATGAAAAATTTATCAACCTCAGCTGGACGACTCCCATCAGAGCAGTTCTACAGTATTTTCTTGGGTTATTTCTACAATCACTCATCCTTTTACTAGTTGCACTAGCAATGGCTTCGAGGACTTAGTCATGCCTGTTCTGGATATGGATCAAGATTCTTATCTTAGAGCCCTAGGGTATAATAGTGTTTTATCATTACCCCCAAGTAAATAGGTTGGCTGTGTTGAGGAGGATATCGCAACATATGACTCAATAACTTGATCTTCTTCGGGTTCCATTTCCAGATGACCTGCCGGCTGACATTGTGCGCTATCATTTGTACCCACTTCACTCTGGTACTCATATTACCACAACAATACCTATTCACTTTTCCTCCACTAAAATTCTCATATGCCTCTGTACTAGCTTCCATTTATCCTTACTGCCATGTTGTATTGTGTCGTTCTAGAGCTCCTGAGTCTGGCCCACCCTAAACCACATTCCCCAAAAGGGCCTTGTGCTCCAGCCATGCCAACTGCTTACTTATAGTTCACTTTGCATTGAAAGCTCTCCAGAAAAGAGACATATGTTACGCCTCCATCGATCTAACAAAGGCGTTTGACATTGTCAATTGTACTGTGCTGTGGAAACTGCTTCAGAAGTTTGGCTGTCCACCAACGTTTCTCCCGATCGTCCAGAAGTTTCATGATGGTATTGCAAGCGAGAGTGTCTCTCGGCGGTTACGCCTCGGAGCCCTTTGATGTCCAGGTGGGGGGATAAAACAAGGATGCATCCTTGTCGCCCCAGTTCCGTTTAACATTTACCTGGTGGCTGTAACCCTCTTTTCCAGGAGCCAGTTCACCGAAGAAGACAGAATTCGTATCAGGTACTGTTATGATGGTAGCATCTTTAATATAAACATACATACATAGATACAAGCATACATACATACATGCATAAATTCACACATGGTGCGTTTTTAGTGGAATTTCAGCCATGATCTCTCAGATTACTAGTCAGTCCTGCTGTAGATCTTCATGGTTTGAGGCATAGATGACAGAGCAAAGTACTAATTTCCACTGGATTGATCGTATCATCCTGTGAAATAAAACCCCTGTGAACCGCCATATGTTTCTTCAAACACAAAACTGACTTATAATCTCATTTACATACTACACTCATCGAATCACCCGGTCTAGATGGAAGGACGTTGCATAAGTTGATCTTTCAAGGCATTTCATACCTACATACATACATACATACATACATACATACATACATATACGTACGTACATACATACGTAATCATTGGGACACTGGGATATGTAACACACTGCATAAATACAAATCTTGAAAAATTAGACTTCTCAAAACCAGAAAGGAGAAAGCTAATTCGAAGACTACAGATACAATCCATCACTGGAACTGTAAGTATCTGTAAAACTTCCCAGAAGTTTATCATTCAATTATATATGAGCATGTCTAGATATGCAAGTATATGCATGAGAATACACACATAAAACAAAACAACCTACAAATCTGCACAAATACAGAAATATATACAAAAATGTCCTCCTGTTGATGTTCAAATTCCAATGAAGGAATCTTGGATCTAGGTTAGAAATCGCTCTTTCTCTATTAGCAAGAAATCTTGAAATAAAACTGGACAATGACATACATACATACACACATACATACATATATTCGAGGCTTGCGTCTGTGATCACACAAACACACGCACACACACACACACGTACATACATACATATATACATACATGCATACGTACTTGCATACATACATACATACATACATACATACATACATACATACATACACACATACGTACGTAAAAAAGTCTAGCACGGATTCTCGACACTTGTTTCTCCGAAACTCGTGGCCGTCCTGGACTTTTTCCTTTACACAGACACCCACTCTCTTGCAACTGTTAAAACCACCGTCGAATGTTCTTAGAAGAGGGCAGGTTAATGTCGAATCGCCATCGAAAAACACGCTGCACCGTGACAATCGAATTTGTTTTCGCGAACTCGAGAACGCAGAACGCCTTTTGCTGAGGACTCGCCATTCTGAATGTAAACAAACAACTGAAAGTTGCCGGAAGAACGACGCGACTACAGCGCCCCTGTGGCAGCCATTCAAAACTTAGAGAACTCCACCGCTATTCACTAACCTCAATGACCTTAAACATCGAATAACAACAGCGATCAACTCAGTGGATCGTGATATGCTGATACGCGTCTGGGAGGAATTCTCTGATCGCATTGATGTTACCCGTGCTGCAGGTGGTGGCCACATTGAAAACTTGTAAGACAGGAAATAAAAGTTGATTGTAAGTAAATACTTGTGACTTAGCTGGAGTTTTCTATTACTTTTCCTTATTAAAATATTGCGTAATGAAGTCGATTCATTATTTTTGAATAACCCTCCGCGTTCGGTAAAAATGCGTTTATTATGGTAGTTTGACTTTTAGAGTCCCTCCTAGCATGAGGCATTTATGTATAGTAATGCCCTTAATATAAATAAATATATTTATAGGGAATAATTGATGGATTTTTCCCTTATGAGGTTTTTTCACGCTAACTACTTGATAAATTCTTATAAAGATTTTATCCTAATTTTGAATTATGCACACACACACACACACACACACACACACACACACACACACACACATACACACACACACACACACACACACACACACACACAAACACACACACACACACACACACACACACACACATATATAAATCAGTGTTTGTGTGTATATGTATAGGTATATATACTGAAATGAATATATATTTTGAATCTCTCTCTCTCTCCCTTCTTTCTTTATTACTACATTTGGTCTTTGTTTTTTCTCTGAACTATCTATACATCGCCTGGTTAATCACTAACTCTATATAAACGCTTCTTCCAAATGTAAATCTTATATTATTTGAATCGTTGTCTGAAGAATTTATAATAAAGAATTTCTTAGACGTTTCTCCGACATATACAAATTTATAATTTCTATTGAAACATGTATAATGATGAAAAAATTTAAAACCAAAACAATTTAGCCAACATCTTGCTTTTATCTATAATTACTCGGCAAACAATATTTTTAGAATTTTCCATTCTAATGCGGACCCCACATAAATATAACGACTATATACCGGATTAGACCACTGGAATAAGCAGATGTGCTTCAAGAAGGCACATCTTGGATTTTAACCCTACCTACATACATATATATATATATATATATATATATATAAATTTAAGGAATGGAGAAAACGCATGTTATAATTGCATACTTTATTCCTACATATGTTTCAAAGGATTACAACCTATGTGATCCATAGGGATCTGTGATGTTAAAATTGTAACCTTCTCTTCAGGGAATGCATGGGAATTATCTAAGGAACATTACAATGATCTCCTAAAAAGAGAAATAGAAAAAAAACTACCGAATCACAAGTAAAACAACACTTAGGAATGCTAACCTTGAAGCGAAAAAAATCATGGGGGAATATGATTTACAAAAGAGAACTGAACCTTTAAACCCAAAACAACCCTATTTCGTTTTAAAAGACCATAAGATAAACTTTTGGAATAGCCCTAAATTACGTCTAATCTGTCCATCCAAATCAGATATTGGTATTCTTAGTAAAAAATATACTTGACAAATACATACCTACTTTAGTTAACAAATTAAAACTTAGTTTATGGTCCAATTCTTTGCAGGTAGTTGAATGGTTTCGCAATATTAATAACAAACATAATGCCAAATTTATCCAATTTGACATATCTAATTTTTATCCCTCAATTAACCCCATTATTTTAAACAAAGCACTTTGGTTTGCTCACAAGAAGGCGGGTATGCCTAGAGAGGGATTTAAAGTTATTAAAGCAGCTAGAAATTCTATAATTAAGTTCAATAAAAAAAACTATGGATACGTAAGGACACCCCAGAAGGATTTGATGTCCCTATGGGAAGCTCCGATTCAGCACAAATAGCAAATTTAGTATGCACATACATTCTATACGAATTAGAAGACCAATTCCTAAATGTGAAGGGTGGTCTATACAGAGACGATTGTCTATTATACTTAGAGAACACCACAAATCAAAAAATACAAAAAGTTAAAAATAGATTAGCTAGGTTTTTTAGTAGAATGGGCGTTGGTATAGTATTTGAAGATGAAACATCTATAGCTAACTTCTTGGACGTCACTTTAGATCTACATACTAAAACATTTTTCCCGTATCACAAACCCTCCACTAACCTAAAATATATCAGTAAATCCAGCAATCATCCAAATTCTGTAACGAGAAATTTGGTCAAAAATATTTCACTTAGACTAACCAATCTATCTACGAATGAATGCATCTTCAATAAGGAGGCTGAATTTTACAATTTAGCTTTATTAAAAGCAGGTTACAGAGAAAAGGTTAATTATATAGATTCTACTTATGAAACCGATCTGAGTAGTAATAATAATAATAATATTAATAGCAATAGTAATAATGATACAGTTCTTAATTTAAATAATAACAATAACTACGAACAATAATAACAATAATAACAATAAATCATAAATTCCTTAACGATAACAACAAGCTTAACATTTTTTCACGAAATAGGGGAAATAACCGTCAAATAAAACCTTGTCTCAACGATAATAATAAACGAAGACTATTTATAAACAATACTGGAAAACATTCTAAACCAGAACCTAATAAAAATGTCTGGGTAATTCTTCCTTTTAGTAAAAGTGTGAAGTCAAACTTGGTATCCCAGTTCCAAAACGCTATAAATAAGAACTTTCCTAAACACTCTCATTACTCCCAAGTCATAAACACACACAGGGTTAGATTCGGTTTCTCTAACATGAAGAACATTTCACAGATAATATCTGCACACAATATGAGGCTTTTGCATCCACTAGAGAGTTCCAACAGTAATAACATTGAGCCAGACATTATTAACCCATACCAAAATAACAATAATAACAATAATAATAATAATAATATAGGGAACAATAATAATAACACGATACATAATAGTAATAGTCACAACAACAAAATCATTATTTCAGAAGTTAATAGCAAAAGAATTAGTTTTTTAAGTGAAAATGCGAAACTCAGAAACACTATCTACCAATGCCAAGTTAGTACTCCTACAAATACTCACTTTTATGTAGGATCTTCCTCTTCACCATTATCCATTAGAATTTCTAACCATTTTTCATCCTTTAGAGATAGAAGCAAACGTAATACCACGAGCCTTAGCAAACTAATTTGGGATCTTAAAGATAATAACATTAAATTTAAACTAGACTGGCTTATTCTTTCTATTTCTAAGCCATATGAAAAGGGTGGAAAATTTTGCCATCTTTGTGTTACCGAGCTCCTCTTTATTTTATTTTCAAAGAATAATCTGGTAAATACTTTCATAGAAAATTCTTACAGATGTAAACATTGGCAAAAACATACATTTTCAGCATTTAAATAACATTCACT
>NC_142933.1:94226659-94266659 GCF_046866305.1 Octopus bimaculoides
CAGAACTGTTAGAACATCAGATAAATGTTTTCTTCTAGCTTCATACGTTTTGAGTTCAAATCCCAGCGGGTTCAGCTTTGCTTTGCAACCCTTCTGGGTTCATAGAATAAAATGCTACTTAAATGATCATTTCTATTACAGGCACAAGGCCTGAAATTTTTGTGGAAGAATTTAGTTGATTACATCGACCCCAGTACCCAACTAGTACTTATTTTATCAATCTCGAATTGATAAAAGGCCAAGTCGACCTCGGTGACCTTTGAACTCAGAATATAAAACCTGAGGAAATGCCATTAAGCATTTCGTTCGGCGTGCTATCGATGCTACCAGCTCACCACCCTAAAGTGCTACTTAAATAATGAGGTCGTTAATATCGACCTCAAAATTGTTAACCTTGTTTCTAAATTAGAAACCATTTACGAAAGCTCTACGAAGAAAAGTTTCTCATTTCAAGGCAATGCCCCAGCATAGCCGCAGTTCAATGCCTGGAACAAATGAAAGCTAACCGATAGGCGATATTCAGAATTTATAACTTGCTGTCGAGAAGATTGCCACCTACAATGACTTTGAGGTGGGAGTCAACGGATGTCAAGTTGGCACTTAATGTCAAGTTACGAGAACCTAGATTTACCAACGTGGTTCTTATCTAAAAATCTTAGTGAAATAACTCATGCTTTAGATCACTGGGTCCATATGTCCCTTGGGGGTCCACATAAGATTTTGTTGTTAAAATTTGTGAGCAATAAATTGGTTGAACTTCTGCAATACGCAAAACATTTCAACAGTTTTTTCATAAATTCCTAATGATATTCAATTATAAAAATATAATTGGATGTTTTAAACATCGAATAGTTTGGAAGGGCCATCTGAGTTAAATAGGAATAAAAGGGATCCATACGCAAAAAGTGGTCGAGAAACAATGCTTTAGAGAAACTTTCAGAAGACAATCCAAATTTTTAACGAAGTATGAAAATGGAAGGAATTGTTATCTGTAAGAATTATAAGTTCGGAAGAAGCACAGAAACCTTGTTTAAAAGTCTTAGTGAAAATAACGGGTTTTAAAGCGATTTTAGAAAAAGAAATGTTAACGAAACATGAATACTAAAAGAATTATTTTAGGGAAGAATTGCAACTTGATAAAAGTGCAAAGCAATCAAACCTCGATACAAATTTTATAAAAATAGAAATCTAACAGAACCAATAGTACCATATTTACGTTTTACTGCTTCGTATTTTCTATTTTTTGCATAAAATGTAAAAAAAAATATGTGCAATTTTTTTTTATTGAATTAACTAGAATATAGTTCTAAGGATTTTTTTTCTGTGTAAAAAGTGCATATTCTTTATGGAATTAAATATTAATTTTGTTCAAAGGACTTTTATATATAAATACAGGAATATTGTGAGCCGACTTTATTTTAAATAAATGTACACTTCTACATCAAATAAAACTGTTTTATCTCCACTGGCAAACGAAGTCTCTGATAACGAACTAAAAATAGATTGGCCGTATTAAGTTCTTTAATCGAGGTATTTATGTATGTGTGTGTATATGTATATATATATACATACATGCATACATACACGCATGTATGTATATATGTACTTATCTATCTATCTATGTACATATGTATGTGCATGTGTGTGGTGTATGCTTGTTGTAGTGTATATACAAGGTGTGTACGTTTATTTAAAGTGTGTAGTGTAGGGTATACATATACGCAGGTAATTAACTATGTGATTAAATTTATACCATGATATCATGCAAATGCTTAAGCTGATATCTGTTATCTGCAGGGAATATGTGGCAAAATTAGAAATGGTTTATTCACATCCACTGAGTATCGCTGATATTCATTCGGATATCTGTAAAGATCCATAGTAAGAATTAAATAAACTAGAAACCTTCATCCACCCAATATATTACATGTGCGTACGTGCATAGGTATACATACATACATACATACATATATATCCATATGTATGTATACATAAATATATATATATATGTGTGTGTGTGTGTGTGTGTGTGTGTCTGTCTGTCTGTCTGTTACAGCCATCCTCATCGAGTTCTTGTTTTTTCAGGACATAATGCTTCAAGGACAACATTATCGAGCGTGTTCTTCAAGGCAATAATTTGTGATTTAGTGGGAATTGAGCTGCTATTTCTAACAGATCTAGCAACCACGTAGAAATTTCGTTTGTTCGTGTAATATTTTATTGATGGTTTGAGTGGCGAGCTGGTTGAATAGTTAGCCCGACGGGCAAAATGCTTGGCGGCATTTCGTCATCTTTACGTTCTGAGTTCAAATACCGACAAGATTGACTTTACCTTTTATGCATTCGGGGTTGATAAAATAAGTAACGGTTGAACACTGGGGTCGATGTCATTGATTTACTCCTTCCCGAAACTACTGGCCTTGTGCTAAAATTTGAAATCAATATTGTATTGATGTTATGGTTGTTGTTGGCACTCCGTCGCGTACGACGACGAGGGTTCCAGTTGATCCGATCAACGGAACAGCCTGCTCGTAAAATTAACGTGCAAGTGGCTGAGCACTCCACAGACACGTGTACCCTTAACGTAATTCTCGGGGATATTCAGCGTGACACAGAGTGTGACAAGGCTGACCCTTTGAATTACAGGCACAACAGAAACAAGAAGTAAGGATGAGAGAAAGTTGTGGTGGAAGAGTACAGCAGGGTTCGCCACCATCCCCTGCCGGAGCCTCGTGGAGCTTTAGGTGTTTTCGCTCAATAAACACTCAGAACGCCCGGTCTGGGAATCGAAACCGCAATCCTATGACCGCGAGTCCACTGCCCTAACCAGTAACATTGAGAAGCAAACATAATAAATTGCATTGCTTTCAACAACGAAATATAAAATAATTAAACCGTCATATCGATCAGGTTATTACAGGTAGACGATTAGGCAGCATGAATTTGTTTTGTTACTACTCTATTTGTAAAAATTCCATATGTAACTTAGAGAACTGACAGAGAATAAATTGTTACCGGTTCAAGAGATATGCAAGAGATCTGAGCAAGTTATTCTAAATGTTGCATAAATGCCAGGGAGACGTCCAGGCTTTAGTTATGTTTGCTGGATTTAAATTATGTAAATAAAGCTAAGGAGACGTGTAATCCATCTAGTGAGAAGATCAGTTTAAACGTCTGTCACACTGTGCTATTTAATTTCCGTTTTGCACTAAGACAAAAACAAAGACCTTTACACATACACACACACACACACACACACACACACACAGATATATACAGATACAAATATATAAAATAAATTTATAGTTTTGCGAAAGAGTAATTCCACAATAGTAAATAGTCTATAGATTTCAAAGCTAACATGGCAGGCAGTACAGTTGCCTTTGACTCAGAAGTCCCTGTCTGGACTTGCACACGCGTGAACAAACTTGGGTCCTGGAAATCTGCTTTTGACACTTAGGGAGGACAATGCTCTTTCGTGACGTTTTCGTGTGAACTGTGCTCGTCTGTTGGTGATAAGGGGGAAAGTTTGTTTATAATCGAAAAAATGTCTGCACAAATATAATTAAATACGTAGGTGTATAACAGTGTATTATTTATACATACATACATGCATACATACATACGTACATATATACATACATACATACAAACATACATACATACATATATATATATATATATATATATATATATATATATATATATATATATATATATATATATATATATATATATATATACCGGAGTAAGCATATAAAATGTGCAACACGGTGGAAAAAAGAGTACTCAAATACCGGAGGTAGAGTAATATGCTTTATTTAAAAGCAGCAGAAATATAACAAAAGACTGTTACTCTGAGTTTCACGTTCCCGTTCATCGGACAGTTTTGTTAGAAATGGGAAAGGAATAACAATGCAATCATTGTTTATAAACAATAATTATTTGTTTGTAAGCTTAAAATAAGTTTTATTAACCGTGTCTTATTGAAAATGCATTCATAAATGAAGTACAGCACAGCACTAGGGAATGGCTATTAACGATGTAGACACCAAATTGTACGTGTTAGTAAAATACTTAACTTTTTTTTTACTGTATTACAAAATTCATTTGTTTGTAAACTTAAGATAAGTCTTTATTAACCATGTCTGATCGTAAATGCATTCATAAATAAAGTACAGCATTGAAGAATGGCCATTAGCAGTTTAGGCTAGGCTAAGCCAGGCCTAGCCTAGCCTATAGTCAAGCAATTCGACTCAAGTGTCTCCTGGAACCAATTAATGACTTAGGGTGAGGTATACCTGTGTGTGTGCATATATATATATATATATATATATATATATATATATATATATATATATATATATATATATACATGCATACATAGAGGGGAAACGTTATCGGCATAAACCTAAAAAAAGGTTTAAGGATGGCATAAGGACTGCTATGAAGTCAATTGGAATGGCTCCAAAAGATATAGAAGTCCTCGCTTCAGATCGAGTTGGATGGCGAACAAGGGTGTGGAGTGGAGTGAAAGCATTTGAAGAGGCCAGGATGATGCAAGCAGGGCTCAAGAGACATTTAAGGAAAAAGGTGAAGACTGAGAAGGTGAATGACAAGGACCTTTTTGTGTGCACAGTCTGTGACAGACCATGTCTGTCCTTGGCTGGCCTCAAATCTCACCTGCGAACCCATGGAAAACAAACCTCACCCAGCTATTCTGATTATATGTCTGTGCACACGTTTGAATGTGGTGTGTGCCAGAGGGTTTGCAAATCCAATGGGGGTCTTAAAAGACATGTTAGGATCCACAATGAGCAGAACTTACTTGCAGGTATTGGTAGTGCAAATCAGAGGTGCAATCTGTGTGGGTGTTTTTTCAAAACACTGTCTGGTTTAAAAAGCCACATCAGACGCCATGAAAGGGCTAAGGTGTAGGTGCAGGAGGTGGTCAAACTCTGTTTAAGGAGTAGACAACCACCATATATATATACATATATGCACTCACATACACATACACACACTCTCACACATACATATATTCGATGGGCTTCCAAACAATTTCCATCAGACAAATTCACTCGCAAGGCATAGGTCGACCCTGGAGTGTAGTAGAAGACACTTGTTCATGGAATCGCGTTGTGGGAATGAACCAGAAACCATGTGGCTGCAAAACGAGCTTCTTAACTACGCAGTCCTGCCTGGGCTTTTAATAGATACTAATTTTTCATTCAGATACAAGGCCACTAATTTTGACAGGAAGAGTTTTAGTCGATTACATCAACCACTGTACTTAACTAGTACTATATTTAATCGACCCAAGAGAAATGAAAGGCAAAGTTGACCTCAGCGAGATTTGAACTTGGTAGTGTAAAGAGTCGGAAAAATATTCTGTTGCAGGTGGTGGTGGTGGTGGTGGTGGTTGCTTTGGTGATGTTAGTGGTGGTGGTGGCGGTTGTGATGGTGGTAGAGGTGATGGTGGTGGTGGTGGTAATGTAGTAGAGGTGATAATGGTGTGGTGTTGATGATAATAGTGATGATAATACTGACGATGGTGGTGGTGGCGGTGGACGCAGTGGTTGTGGTAGCGGCGGGTGGCGATGGCTTGTGAGACTAATGATAATATATAAATTGTAGAATGGTTTGTTTCCACTGATAGTTCCAGCTGAGCTTGGTGTTGACTTTGGTGCATGTGGATCGATTTCCAACAAGTTGACGGCGTTTTGCAATGTAAAACCTGTTCTTTAAGATCTTTTAAATCCTTCTTAAGAACTCAGGCAAATCCTTTGATTGTGACATTGAACTGTATTGACCTAACCTTTCCCATCCAGCCACCACCACCGCCGCCGCCGCCACCGCCGCCACCGCTTATTTTTTCCCACAAATTTATCTGCTAACGTCATAATAAAACTAAATACATAAATTTTAAAGAAAAATTGCTTTAAAAGAAATAAAATCATTGTGCTACCCCGAATACCTTCAAAGTGAAATCTAATCTATTTGTTAAAACGCCAAAGTCTATGACAAATCGGTGTTTCATGAAGAACTACAAAGACGTTGGATGAGAACTAAAACAATAATAATAATAATAATAATAATAATAATAATGATAATAATAATAATAATAATAATAATAATAATAATAATAATAATAATAATAATAATAATAGCCTCTGGCTTGAAATCAGAAACAAAGGGGTTTATCATAGCAGCCCAAGATCAATGCCTACCTACAAAGAACTACCAGGCCAACATATTAAAGAATGGCAGCTCCCCATTATGTCGTATATGCCAACAACAAAATGAGACCATCGATCATGTTGTCTCCATGTGCAGTCTGCTTGCGCCTACAGAGTATCTCAACAGGCATGATAGAGCTGCACAATATATTCACTGGGTAATATGCAAAAACCTGGACTTTCCCCATGATAAAAACTGGTGGGAACACAAACCACCCCCAGTACTTGAAAATGATCACATTGCACTCCTCTGGAACTTTACCATTCAAACTGACAGAAAGATAGACGCAAATAGGCCAGACATCATACTGAAAGACTTCAGACAAAAATCATGCCTCCTCATTGATATGACTGTCCCAATCGATATAAACGTATCTGTCAAGACCTACCAAAAACTGAGCAAATATAAAGATCTTGAAATAGAAATTAGCAAAATGTGGAATCTGAAGACGAAAACAATACCTATTGTCATAGGTGCCCTGGGAATGACAGCGAAACGAGCTGATTACTACCTAGCTCAGATACCAGGAAACCCCAAAATGGCTGAAGTTCAAAAGATAGTGCTCATGGGAACTGCCCATATCCTACGTAAAATACTGTCTATGTGATCTCAAATTTTAAAGCAAACACATAATTTTCTTATGGTTTCTTAAACATTCACTTGAACAAAACTGTACAAATCCAAATATATGGTACCCTAGGCATAACACCTACATGAACTTCTAACTTGTTGTCTCTTGAGGTCTCTGGGTGAGACTTGGATCCAACTTGTACAAATGCAAAACAAAAGTCAAACATAAAATAATAATAATAATAATAATAATAATAATAATAATAATAATAATAATAATAATAATAATAATAATAATAATAATAACAATCCTTTCTACTCTAGGCACAAAGCCTGAAATTTGGAGGAGGGGAATAGTCGATTACATCGACCCTAGTACTCATTTTATCGACCCCGAAAGGATGAAAGGCAAAGTGGACCTCGGCGGAATTTGAACTCATTATTTTTATTATTATTATTATTATTATTATTATTATTATTATTATTATTATTATTATTATTATTTTTTATTTTTATTATTATTGTTATTATTATTATTATTATTATTATTATTATTATTATTATTATTATTATTATTATTAATACTGTGGTCTTGGAGTGTTACTACCTGAGCAACCGGGTAGATGAAAAGTGTGCTCAAATTAGGGGTTACTGACAATGTATGTATGATCATTGGAGGGAAAAGGGATTCTTTCAACTCACGGAACTCGAGACTATGTGATCAAGTTAGAACAATAAGAAAAAATCGTTGGTTCACAGAAGTAGAGCTCAAAGCTATCAAAAGACGGGTCTTGGACGATAGCAGCAGAGATAACGATCAAAATACAGTTCTTACTAATAGAAGTAATCTCATAGCACAGGAAAGGAGCAGTGGTAGTTTACTTGATGAGAGACATATAGATGATCTGAAAGAAGACAATAAAACTAATGGCGACATGACAGATGAACAAAAGGCAATCTACGACAGAATGAAGGCAAGACTATAGGAGAACGATAGCGACATTATTTGCAACCTTAAAAAGGTTGATCGGTGGAATTTGAACCAAGAAACGAAAAATGTCAATGAGATTCTGAAATACATCAGAACAAACAACATCACAGAAACAAATAATTTGATCAAGGCAGCAAGTATTGTTGTAGCAGAAAACGTGGGTATTGATGTCAAGAAAAAGAAACATAATGGGAGTGACAAAAGAAAAGATCCATGGTGGAAAAGAAGAATCCAGGCAGGGTTAGATATGCTTTCGAAGGAAATTTCTGTATTAGGCCGAAAAGAGAAAGGGGAGCTTAAAAGGGAACAAAAATACAGGGTTCTTAAAAGGAAGTAATAATATTGAAAGAAAGGGCCTGAAAGTAATAATGGAGGAACTGAAACAGCGCCTCGTTGCAAAGAAAGCAAAAATGGTAAGGTACGACCAAAGAATGAAGGGTTACCACCAGAATAGGTTATTCAGAGTAGATCAGAAGATTTCCAATTTTGGTACAAGGCCAGCAATTTTCGGGTGAGGTGGGTAAGTCGATTATACTGATCCCAGTGTTCAACTGATTCTAGTTTTATCGACATCCGGACAGGATGAAAGACAAAGACAACTTCTACAGAAGTTGAACCCAGAACGTGAAGACCGATGAATTGCCGCTAAGTATTTTTGCCCGGCGTGCTAGTGTTTCTGCTAGCTCGGCGCCTTGAGATAATAATAATAATAATAATAATAATAATAATAATAATAATGATGATGATGATGATGATGATGATGATGATGATGATGATGATGATGATGATAATAATAATAATAGCAACAACAACGTTAAACGCCTGCTTATAGATTAATTTCAAGGCTGTGAGAACCTGATGACTTCAACATAAAACAATTGTTCAGCTGCTGTTTGTTAAGTAGTAGTCGCTTGCTTTTGTAGTTTGTTGTGTTAGCCCCAACCCCTTTTTTTTGTTCCTGTCTGAAACCCCTACAGTGCCCGTAATAATAAGCAGTAATCTATGAAGCAATAGTAATGTAGGAGATTGAAGAATTGTAGGGATGGAGATGAAGAGGAGAATGGTGAAAAATATAGCAAAGATTTTTTTGTTTGCTTTGCTTTTTTGTTTTCTTACCTTGTGTGTGTGTGTGTGTGTGTGTGTGTGTGTGTGTGTGTGTGTGTGTGTTTCTTTGAGAAACAGCTGCGCTGATGAAATGAAAACAGAAAGTCATTAGTGATGCGATGTCTTAATAAAACCATTTATTTGATTGCAAAGGTACCATGTGAAGAAACCATTACTTCTCTGTATAATAATTTCATAAATAAACCAACAGGAGACTCTATGCGTGGTCGATATGCATGTTAGGTATTGTAGCTAAATTACTCTTAAATCACAACCTGCTGTTTCAAATGAATAAAAAGAGAAAGAAGAGAATAATGAGAGCTAAAGCTTACATTGGATTATGTAGTACGTCTTTCCTCGTTTATCACGGAATCACTTGTTACTGATCCGTAATGACATGGTATGCTCAATTGTGAACCAAGTTACGCTTATCACGAATTGATATGTGATAACACTAGTCGGTGATCAGTCAAAGATTCAGTTTGGACGACAAAAGTACACCCCAGCGACCGTCCGCAGCTCTCTGTTGAACATGGTGTCTCGGAAGGAAACACGTTCTTTTATTCATTTGTTACTAATTCACTTAACATGTTTTTTCTTAACCAAACATTCATCATAAACGAAGATAGATAAATTGGAAAAATGATGTCAGAAAAAAAAAAAAAAATGAGAGTGAAGTTTTAGTGAGTTCATTGTGCTTTTATTCCCTATAATTTTGAGTTCTACGTAATTTTGGTTTCTATTAACAATGTGGTAAGCTATGCCGCGCTCATTTTAAATTGTCTTAGTCATATATATATATATGGTAGTAAGAAACTCTCAAGGGGATTTCCTCTATGAGAAGAACCCTTCTTCAGGCAAGTGTTTCGGCCCCTAACTTTTTTACACGCTAAGGAGGCCGGGCCGCATCTGGGTCCTGACCCTTCTGTCACATTTTACCCCCTTGGATATCGGCGACTCGTGCGTTTAAGCCGCTTAGAGATTTCTTCTAGTTGCAACTCCTCTTTTGCTTTTAATTGTTTGAAATCTTCCTCGAGGGAAGAAGCTGGTTTCTAACAAAGATGCAAAGCTCTATTGTTGGGACATAGATAACAAAAACTAGTTCACATTTTGAGCTTGCATATTTTTTACTATTCCATTGACAGAGTGCATTTGTAATGTGCGTGTTAAGATGGCTGATTTCTTTTTCTGAAAACCCTAGCTTTGCCATACTGTCACTTAGGCGTTTACTCACAAATCCAAGTGCGCCAGTTATCATTCGTATGAATGTGAATTTTTAATCAGCATGTGTGTGTGTGTGTGTGTGTGTGTGTGTGTGTGTGTGTGTGTGTGTGTGTGTGTGAGTGTGTGTGTATGTGTGTGTAAAATTAGAACTCGGGCAAAATGCTTGGAGGTTATTGATCAAAATATAATGTAGATACAAATACAGTAGTTGAGGTTAACAGGTTAACAGGCTAATCGATATCCAATCAATCCACCGAAGGGTGCCAGACGAAAACGTCAGCAGCCGAACTTATTGACACCCAACGAAATGTCCTGGATTTATTTTAGTTGTGGCTGTGTCTTCTGCTTCTTTTCTCTGACGAATGACGAAAACATTTTGATGACGTAATCGGAGCGTAGTGTTGGTGGGGAAGCGGAAGGGGTACATCGATTAACATGGATGTCTGATATGACAAATGTACTTTATACTCTGAGTAAAAAAAGGCATTGATATCGAGATAATGGGCGAACTACAACGTGGTCGATCATCCTTTAGAAATAGCTGACAAGTCTCCCTCAATTCATATCCTACCGTCTTAATGTGGTCACTCGTCTTCTAGAAATAACAGACAAGTTATCCTCAGTTCACACCCTGCCGTTTTAATGTTGTCACTTGTCCTCTTGAAATAGCTGACAAGTCTCCCTCAATTCTCACGCTACTATTTTAATGTAGTCACTCGTCGTCTAGACATAGTAGACAAGTTTCCTTGATTTCCCGACCATTTTAACCAATGTAACAACAGATGTTATAATATGCTTGGGAAAAAAAAAACGAAATGATTGCAGATGGAATTCATTTGACCAAAGTCCTGCTTGATTAAGACTGACCCAGGGCTAAACATTAACAGTTATAGACATTGACTAAAATCATCGTTACTCTCGGCAGAATAGTTAGAGCTTCGAGCAAATTCTTTGAGGTATTTGTCCCGGTTCTAAACGGTCTGAGTTCAAATCTTACCAAGGTCAACTTCGCCTGTCATCCTTTTGGGAGGCTGGGACGATAAAATAAAGTATCATTCACGTACTGAGGCCAATGTAATCAATTGAGCATCTGACAGTCGGGATAACCAGAATGTGTGGGGTTTCCTCGGTTGTCCTTGTGAGGAACTTCCCTCTTTTGGGGAATTTCATTGTTTAATTGTCATTGTTATTTTATTGTTTACTCGATTTTTGTGTCAAACTCCACGTGTCTCTATTTGTTTTGTGTTCAGCCCTTGTGGCCAATAAAGAAACGATCATTACATCGGCATCTGAGTTCAAATTCCACCGAGGTCAAATTTGTCTTTCATACTTTCGGGGTCGATAAAATAAGAGCCAGTTTAGCACCGGGGTCATTGAAATCAATTAACCTTTTGTAGAAAGGATTATTAAATTGGTGTCA
Source organism: Octopus bimaculoides (assembly GCF_046866305.1). NCBI lineage: Eukaryota > Metazoa > Mollusca > Cephalopoda > Octopoda > Octopodidae > Octopus > Octopus bimaculoides. Next base: position 94,238,209 of record NC_142933.1, read on the forward strand.
GTATAGTGTATCTAGGACGATATGAGTGAATGTGTTCTGCTCGAAGGCATTGAATAGGATAGGATTTGATGGATATTTTGCCTGTTGTTTCTAGTAGATCCAATGAATATGCAGTTGTGCATCGTTAACCAGCTAGAGGAGATGTCCTCATGGGGTTAAAAAATCCCCAGCGAAGTCCGTTCGAACGGACAGCCATGTTGAAGTGGCTACGAACATTACTTGTTAGTACACCTACTGCGTTGATCTCCTAGAGAGATTTTAGAACTAGCATTTTTGCTTATATATATATATAATATAATACAATAAAATATAATATAATATTATATTACATTATATTATATTATATCATATTATATTATATTATATATATATATATATATATATATATATACATAAACATATACACAATTCCCTGCCCTATATCTATAATATATATATATATATATATATATATATATATATATATATATATATATATATATATATATATATACACATATATATATATATATATACATATATATATATACACACACACTCGCACCCCACCGCATACATACACACATACATACATACATACATATATATATATACATATATATATTCATATACACACATGTATATGCATATACATATGTATGTATGTATGTATTTATATGCGTAGACATTCACATGTATGCACAAGCACACACGTTCTATCTTGCTTACAAAACATGCATATATACAACGGTTCTCTCGCTCATTCTTTTCAGTCTTTCATACACATACACGTCTCTCCTCTTTCTCCTTCTCCCTTTAACACACCAGATAGACACAGACCACCTGATATATAGAGATGGTGGGGGAGAGGGGGAAGGAAACACCCCATTTATTGCAGACAGCCTTAATGTTATAAACCTGGAGATGGTTTACATGATTAACGGTAGCCGTGTCTCATTAATTTGTAATGAGACAAAACTAATCTGACCCACCCTTACTTTAATATAAACAAATACTTATCAATGATAAAAAAAAACTATTTATCAAAGCTACTGTTTTCTATTTACCATTAAGATTAACAATAAATAGCACTGAATCATTGAGTTTATAGAGGACTATATAAGCAAATAGAAAAGCGCCACTATTAGCACGAGTTAAGTAGCTCAATGATAATAGCAGACGATAATATAAATTGTTACTATGAGGGTGAAAAGTTTTTGTTAATAGATTATTTACAGTAGAAGAGTAGCATCCATAATCATTTCCAAGTTCTCTGTGATTGGTGAGAGGAAAGGAGAAATTATTCTTAGGCCATGGATCTGGCTCAGATGCTTTTAACAGAGTGAACTCTGGACAAAGTCAGCTCAGTAAGGGTGATATGGTGGCGATAAACTCAAGTATGGATATGTTGCTGACTTAGAAATAAAACAGTACCTCCAGCGGACTTGTACTCATTTTATGCCAACCAGATGGCTTCAGTGGAGTCAAGATTACACTAAAATAAATTTGTGCAAATCGCTGTGATCGATCTTGAAATCACGTTGTCAGGATCGACCATGCTTGATCCCATAACACAAATTGATCACCGAACTAAATACCAACCTTTCTTTGGGTTTACGTTCTGAATTCAAATTCTGCTGAAACATCAGGTCAGAATTAGATGGGGAACAAGTGAACCAATTAACATGGTCCTTCGAATTGTAAGTAGAAAGAAGTTTTTTTTATATATATAAAAATCTTTAATAAATAGATTTAGTCATTTTATTTTGTTCTGTTACTTTATTTGTGTGGAGGCGCAATGGCCCAGTGGCCCAGTAGTTAGGGCAGCGGACTCGCGGTCATAGGATCGCGGTTTCGATTCCCAGACCGGGCGTTGTGAGTGTTTATTGAGCGAAAGCACCTGAAGCTCCGGCAGGGGATGGTGGCGAACCCTGCTGTACTCTTCCACCACAACTTTCTCTCACTCTTTCTCCCTGTTTCTGTTGTGCCTGTAATTCAAAGGGTCAGCCTTGTCACAACTGTGTCACGCTGAATATCCCCAAGAACTACGTTAAGGGTACATGTGTCTGTGGAGTGCTCAGCCACTTGCACGTTAATTTCACGAGTAGGCTGTTCCGTTGATCAGATCAACTGGAACCCTCGACGTCGTAAGCGACGGAGTGCCAACACACACTTTATTTGTAAGCATCTCATCTACACTATACTTACATGAACACTTACACAACGCTTACCCGTACCTAACTGATTGCTAAAATATCTAATAAACTTAATTGGTTACTAAAATATTTAATATTACTGAAATATTTTAATACTAAAATATTTAATATTTAATAAGCATAATTGATTGCTAAAATATTTAATAAATGAGACCTACATTTCTCACCTAACCTGGGCTTGTTGCCTTTTGAAATTAAGCCCACATTTCACATCTGGCCTTGGCCATTTACCAACTGGAGGAAACATTTCCTGACTGGCAATTGAACTGGGGCCGCCTACATGTCGCATCTGGTTTGATCCTTATAACCAGCTTAGCACTTTGTATGCCGATGACCTTCGAAGACTCTACGAAAATAATGATAATTATACTGTGAACGTTCAACTTGAGCAATTACAATTTGAAGTCTGCAGAGAAAAAACAAATGTAGGCGGAAACAGAATTCCAATATACTTTGTTTTTAATGATTTAGTTAGAAGGGAAAGTGCAGCACCCATTACGATTATTCAAGGCCTATCTCTGTACTGGTGGAGGGAAGGAAGATACCCTCACACCAGACACCTGGCTCCAATGCTTGCAATAGAGTGAACTCTGCTAAAAGTAACCAAAGGTTTAATGGTGGTGGTGGTGGTGGTGGACCGAGTGACAGATTAAATTTATCATCCAGATAGTTCCGGAGAGGAGATATTAAGTGTAGTGAATTAGCGAATCATCAACACCGAAATATTAATGGTTCCTCGAAAGAGCTTCTACACAGTTTCAGTCTGCCAAATTTCGCTCACAAAGCTTTGGTCAACAAGAGGTTATGGTCAAAAGACATTTGCGGAAGGTGTAAGGCAATGCTGCCTTGTAAAATCGTTTTCTGCCGTGACGTCGGATTAATCAAATCGTAGTGAAAGTGAATCGCGGGAGGCGAAGACATAGAATAGATGACGGAAGGATAAAAATAAGTGTGTGTGTATCAGGTGGGAAGGGTTCTTATATATTTCGCTTACTCTGAGGAGCAAAGCACGATGGTAGAAGCGGCGAAAGAAATAAGTGAGGTGATGACATGTCTGTTGGCTAGAGTCTGGAATGTGTTGGTGAATGAGTGAGTCATTGTCAATCATTCAAAGAGGTTTAGTTTGGATACGGCCTCGGTTGTTCGTGTATACGGCAGCATCATAGCTCTAGACATGAGAGTACTATTCTATTGCAGGTTCCTATGAGTTTTACAGAGAAACCGTAACTGTTTTAGTCGTGACTGAAGTATTTTCTGGTTTTGAAGAGGAACGCAATTTCGTAATGCTATAAATCTGATTGTATGGTCAATCGTCTGTATCAATTTTCAAGGTTTTAACTGCGTGTTGTCCACGTCTAGAAAGAGTAAAAGAAGGGGTCCCTGAGAGAAATTTTACAAGACGGAACTTAATGTGACTTTCAGGCTCCCATGGTGCCTGAAAACGTGCTTTTTTTTTTTTGTTTTTTAGGGAGGGTCCTGTCAGATATTTACGACTCTCTAGTCTCCTTTGAATCGGTTTGATCCTACTCTTATAAGCCCTGGGTAGGGATCAAAGTTTGTTTTCACGATATGCGCAATACGTACAGAAAATATGTATTTTTGTGCTGTAAAAGGAGATAAGGCTATCACCTCCTTCCCCCGTTCATTCCCTCGACGCCGATAATTAATTTACTGATCGATTCTCTCCACCCACTTCAAAATTTAACTTTATTCTTCAATCTAAAGATATCGATCTAATAATTTAAATGTCGACTTATAATTCTTGGGCGGGGAGCACAGTCGACTACGGTGAACCGAGTACTGGATTGGTATTTATTTTATTAGCTTTTGAAGGGACGAGAGGCAAAATAGAGGCCACAGGGAATGGAACTCGCGAAGAAGTAGTGGTTAAGAGCGCGGGCTACTAACCCCAAGATTTCGAGTTCGATTCCAAGCAGTGACCTGAATAATAATAATAATAATAATAATAATAATAATAATAATAATAATAATAATAATAATAACATCGAAAAATACCTTAGGAATGAGAACCCAGGTTTGAAATTTCCCCAAGACACCTGATGAAGGCTGGAGAGTATATCAGCCGAAACGTTGTGTTAACAACAAACAAGGTGAGGACGAATATCCGTCAAATGTAAATAATGTAAATAATGTACATAATTCCTCATCTCTTAAATATAGAACTGTAAATATAAGACATTTTGTCCAAAATTCTACAGTTTCTTTCAGTTCGTATTCTTCTCAGTAGCCATAGTAACGATGACGTCACTGCTGCTATTGGCTTTGAATCCCGAAGTATTCGTCTGATGAGACACAAACAGAAATCACTCGCTATAATAGGGAGAGGAGGAGCTAACAATAAATAAGTAAGGTCACATGTTTGTGGAGATTAAAATGTAAAACAGTGTCTCATACTGGTCTCAATAAGAGAGAGTGTGGCTGTGTGGTAAGTAGCTTGCTTACCAACCACATGGTTCGGGGTTCAGTCCCACTGCGTGGCACCTTGGGCAAGTGTCTTCTACTATAGTCTCGGACCGACCAAAGCCTTGTGAGTGGATTTGGTAGACAGAAACTAAAAGAAGACTGTCGTATATATGTATATATATATATATATATATATATATGTGTGTGTGTGTGTGTGTGTGTGTGTGTGTGTGTGTGTGTGTGTGTGTGTGTGTGTGTATGTTTGTGTGTCTGTGTTTATCCCCCCATCATCGCTTGACAACCGATGCTGGTGTGTTTGCGTCCCCGTAACTTAGCGGTTTGGCAAAAAGAGACCGATAGAATAAGTACTAGGCTTCCAAAGAATAAGTCCTGGGGTCGATTTGCTCGACGAAAGGCAGTGCTCCAGCATGGCCACAGTCAAATGACTGAAACAAGTAAAAGAGTAAAGGAGTATATATATATATATATATGTGTGTGTGTATATGTATATGTGTATACATATGTATATGTGTGTGCATATATATATACACACACATATATATATATATATATATATATACATATATATATATATATATATATGTGTGTGTGTGTGTGTGTGTGTGTGTGTGTGTGTGTGTGTGTGTGTGTGTGTGTGTAACGACATCCCTACGTGTGTGTGTTGTTTGTATGTATGTATCCTAGACACTCGTACACAAAAAAAGGGGCAGTATTGAAATGGCTGGAATGCTTTTGATCAATGTTTTGCTCAATAAATTGCTCTCATCCGGGGCTAAACACAAAACAACGGCGACGACGACGACGACGACGACAACATCAAGAACATCCTCATCAACAACAACAACAACAACAACAACAAAATCTTTTAAGCTCGGTGGGATAAACGAATCCACTACAAAGTTAGCATCGGATGAATGATATATATATAGGTACGGGGTGGGACTTTATCGCTCATCGATAGAAGGGCTACAAAACACGTATTATGAATGAGCTTATAAATGGGGGCGGGGGGGGGGGGGGAATGAGGCAGAATAAAAGGAGAGAAACTGGTACACAATTTAGTTGTCAAAATGCGAATGTATTTTGATAAATAAAAGTGATGTTTCTATTCAATGAAAAGAGATTGTGTTTGTTCGTCTTTTTGTTTAGTTCTTGTTATTTTGTCGTTTTAATTTTTAATATCCGCACCTCAAAAACAAAACAACAATAACAACAAAAACAACAATAATAATAATGATAATAATATTAATGATGATGATGATGATGATTATGATAATAATAATAATAATAATAATAATAATAATAATAATAATAATGATAATAATAATAATGATAATAATAATGATGATGCTGATGCTGCTGCTGATAATAATAATAATAATAATAATAATAATAATAATAATAATAATAATAATAATAATAATAATAATAATGATAATAATAATAATGATAATAATAATGATAATAATAATAGTAAACAAACATAACACAAACAAACAAACAAACAAAGACATGGTGCTTTTACCAAAATGAAAACGCATCTGCCGTTTCCGTCATCGAAGAGAATCCGAAGCCAAACGTTCGATAATGGTGATTTGATAGCAGGAAATCCTGACTATTTTTCCAATTTTTATCCTTCAATAAGAAAGAACTTTTTCAGATTCGGTTTGAATTTCTATCTGCTAAAGAGACTCGAAATCAAATTATCGCCATCGCTGGTTACTGTTGTTGTTGTTGTTGTTGTTGTTGTTGTTGTTGATGCCGTTTACCAGTCTCCTGCCCTTCCTCCTCTTCTTCCTCTCCCCGTCCTCTTCTTCTCTCTCCCCTCTTTCTCTTCTTCACCCGCTTCCTCTTTCTCCTCTTCCTATTGTCCCTCCTCTTCCCTATTTGTAGTAGTAGTAGTAGTAGTAGTAGTAGTAGTAGCAACATCATTATCATCATCAGCGGCAGTAATAGCAGTAGGAGAACTAGTAGTTGTTGTAGCATCATCATCATCATCATCATCATCATCATCATCATCATCATCCTCATCATCATCCTCATCATCATCATCATCATCATCACCACCACTATCCTCCTCCTCCTCCTCCCCCTCATCATCATCATCATCATCATCAGTAGTAGTAGTAGTAGTAGTAGTAGTACTAATAAATTTGATTCACCCTGTTGCCTGTTTTTCCGTTTGTGACATTGGAATAAAATGTCTGAATCTCAGATTTTAAACATCCGATATTTTCACACTTCGTCGTGTGTTTCCTGTTTCTCCGACCACGCTTCATCCGTCGCCACAAACGGATGGCGAAGTGTGGTCACACAAAGGACGCACAGCGTTCGACCAGTCGCAATGGTGACCGTCGTACAACAGTATGACTTGGTCTTGTAGTATGACTTACCAGCTGTACAATATCACAACTCCACCGAAAATGTGCTACTTGTAAACTGTTAAACAAAGCATGGATCTATTTTAAAACGGGGGCGCCAGTATTTTCTTAACGAAACACTAACGAAACACTTTGAAACTTGGGACACTGGTAGAATGTGTTATATAAAACATCTTTTACTCTTAGTCTTCTTAACAAAAAAAAAAAAAGAATTCGCAAGTTATTCCATGTTAAAGTTGTCGTATTTTTGTAATTTCAACCAATCACTGACGTCTATTCAACTCAATAGAGTTACTGCTGGGCGGTCATAAAAATGTTATTCCCTGTGACATATTTCATCCGGTTTAATCGTAATTTATACGCATATATTGTTTATATAATAAATTACGCTGTGCGTATCTATGTGTAACAATTTTAGAGTTCCGATTCTAGAGTTAGGGTTAGTTTTAGGGTTAGGGTTAGGGTTAGGGTTACCGTTAACAGTCTAGTTAGGGTTAGGGTTAGGGTTAGGGGATTAATACGATATACACCGTTACAGCGCTAACTGTTTTCAACTGAATAGACGTCAGTGATTAGTAGAAATTATCGAAATAAGACAATTTTTTACATGAAATAAATTCGAATACAAAAATATTTTTCTGTTCTATAACACAAAATAGATAAGTATACGAAGTTTGAAAGTCTTTCCGTACCAAAAACACTACATAAAACATAAAATAGATCCCAAAGCATTGAATACTTACCGTATTTTAACGTGTATAAGGAACCCCCTAAGTTTTGGGGGCTTAAAATTTGGCAAAAGGGGTTTTGTAAGGGATTATAATACTATCCATGTATAAGAAACTCCCATATTTTTTTAACCTTATTTTTGACAATAATAATAATTTTGACAAAATAAATTTTGACAATAATAATAATTTTGACAAAATAATTTTTGACAATAATAATAATTTTGACAAAATAATGTTTGACTATAATAATAATTTTGACAAAATAATTTTTGACAATAATAATAATTTTGACAAAATAATTTTTGATAATAATAATAATTTTGACAAAATAATGTTTGACTATAATAATAATTTTGACAAAATAATGTTTGACTATAATAATAATTTTGACAAAATAAGTAAGACGAGAATAAATAAGGCAAGGACCGCTTTTCAACTGTTAAATGATGATGATGATGATGATGATAGGAGGAGGAGGAGGAGGAGGAGGAAAAAGACGATAAAGATGACGACGACGAGGATGACGATGTCGATGTCGATGGAGATGATAATGATGATGATGATGATGATGATGATGACGATTGTAGTCATCGTCATAATGACAACGACGGTGATGATGATAACAATGACGTCGACATCGACGGCGACGTCGAGGATAATGATGATGACGATGATGATGATGCTTAACCTCAAGTCTACTCTAATCAAGTTCACCTGTGATCGAAGGCTAAACGTTACACGAATCGATGTCTGAAATTGAACCACGGCGACTAAGAAAGAGATCGATTCACTTCTGACAGTCAAAGGCGTTTCCTAATGCCAGTTCTCACCCAGCTATCGACGGTCTACGTATGGAGATGATGCCAACGACGACGACAATAATGATGCTGATGATGATGATGATGATGACAATAATGATGATGATGCTGATGATGATGACGAAGATGATGTTGACGACGATGCTGCTGATGATGATGACAATAATGATGCTGATGCTGATGATGATGACGAAGATGATGTTGACGAAGATGATGTTGACAATAATGATGCTGCTGCTGATGATGATGACAATAATGATGCTGATGATGATGATGATGATGATGATGATGATGATGATGATGATGTTGACAAAGATGTTGTTGACAAAGATGATGTTGACGACGATGGTGCTGCTGCTGATGCTGATGACAATAATTATGCTGATGCTGATGATGATGACGAAGATGATGTCGACGAAGATGATGTTGACAATGATGATGCTGCTGCTGATGATGATGACAATAATGATGATGATGCTGATGATGATGACGGAGATGATGTTGACAAAGATGATGTTGACAAAGATGATGTTGACGACGATGGTGCTGCTGCTGATGCTGATGACAATAATGATGCTGATGCTGATGATGATGACGAAGATGATGTTGACAACGATGATGCTGCTGTTGATGATGATGACAATAATGATGCTGATGCTGATGATGTTGACGAAGATGATGTTAACAAAGATGATGTTGACGACGATAATGATGCTGCTGCTGATGATGATGACAATAATGATGCTGATGATGATGACGAAAATGATGTTGACGAAGACGATGATGTTGACGATATTGTTATTTCCAGTATTGTTTCTTGTTATTGTTGTTTGTCAGTGTTTCTTTTGTTATTTGTTTTTTACCTGTTATTTTTGTTGCTGTTGTTATTGCGCTTATAATTACTGATGATGTTATCATTGTTGATTTTGTTGTTGTTTTATTTGTGCATCTTTAGTGTTGCTGTAACTATTGCCGTCGGTCTTGTTGCTACTACTGCAACTGTTATTAATATTACACTTGTTATACTTCTTACGCTGCATTCCACTTTCTTTCTTTCCTTTTTTTTAATACTTTTATCATAATTATTAACGCTGTTATTATTTTCATTATAGTCGTTGTTTTTATTGTTGTTGAGTAGTAGTAGTCATTTTTTGTTGTTGTTGTCGTTGTTGTCTTAGTACAATAATTACTATTATAGTTTTAGAACGTTGAGCTCTCTCTCTCTCCTCCGAGGCGTGTAACGTAATCTCGTTATTTTCAGTTTTAAAGAACTTATTTCTTTTCGCTCTTGAAATATCATAGAAAAGTATATATATAAAAATTAAAAAAAAGCTACAAGAAATATCATAATGATAAAAGAAATACAGCATAAAAAAATTTTTTTATAAACAAACGATAACAAGCAGAAAAAGAAATCGTTTCATCTTAATTCCCAATAGAGAAATATGGCGGCAGGTGAGATTTGATTCAGCGCGAAAAGTATGAAAAATGAATAATCCTTACAGACTAGAAGCAAAAAGAAATAGAAAGAAATCTTATTATATACAGAAGAGAGACATACTACACCTGGGTACATATATACTCATAGCAATAATTGTGGAGAAAGTAAATATATGAAATAAGCAGAAAATATAGAAAAATACAGACTGGTCGAAATCAGGTTGACGTTCAGATTAATGGCCAATAATGATTACTAATATGGACTTGTGTAAATGCCGCGTTTTATAAACGTTGCTGTTTCGATTTTAGTGCATGAATTTTATAGATCTTCATAATATCGTCTCTACATATCCGTTATGGCTTTATTATTATTATTATTATTATTATTATTTTATGTTTGACTTTTGTTTTGCATTTGTACAAGTTGGATCCAAGTCTCACCCAGAGACCTCAAGAGACAACAAGTTAGAAGTTCATGTAGGTGTTATGCCTAGGGTACCATATATTTGGATTTGTACAGTTTTGTTCAAGTGAATGTTTAAGAAACCAAAAGAAAATTATGTGTTTGCTTTAAAATTTGAGATCACATAGACAGTATTTTACGTAGGATATGGGCAGTTCCCATGAGCACTATCTTTTATTATTATTATTATTATTATTATTATTATTATTATTATTGTTCAGTAGTTTTATTTTTATAACGTGCTTTCACTTCACTACCGAGCGCAGCTCTGTGCGCCTTGGGTATGTGCTGTGGTTTGCTGTGGTGCTCTTATGTTTACTGTATTGAAAGTGTTTTGCGTAGAATGTGTGCAGTGCCCAGTAGTGCAATTTTCTGTATGTTATATATATTTGTAAGTCCTGGTGTTTTTGTTATGTATTTGTCTGAATATTTTTTTTATTATACTTAAGGCACCTACTATGATAGGAATTGTTTCTGTTTTTAGATTCCACATTCGAGTTATCTCTATTTCCAGGTCTTTGTATTTTGAAAGTTTTTCCATTTCTTTTAGAGAAACGTTGTCATCTGCTGGTATTGATACATCAATTAGAAAGCATTTTTTTTCTTCATGATCTTTGACAACTATATCTGGTCTATTTGCCTTAATTTCTCTATCTGTGTGTATTGGCATATCCCAGAGTATGGTTGCTTTCTCGTTTTCTGTGACCTTTTCTGGCGTGTGTTTATACCATCTTTTTACTGTTGTTATTCCATAGTGTTGGCATAGCTTCCAGTGAAAACTCACAACTTATTTTGCTGGATATGATGGGACGTGTCAGCCGTCCACAGCCAGCAGACAAAGGTGACACTGCGAAGAATTTTTGCAGTTCCAAGCGATACTGATTTTTGTAGGTGTTCTACCTTTACATTTGCAGCGATCTTTTTTAGCCATGCTGGTAGTTGAGTGCTGATACTTCCAAGTGCACCAATTACTATTAGTATCTTGTCTACTCTCTTCATTGACCACAGCCTTCGTATTTCTCACTTCAAATCGTCATAGTTGTTGATTTTTTCTTCTTTCACATTGATCCTGTTGTCACCGGGGCGTGCTATGTCGATTATCATACATGTTCTTTCATTTTTATTCACCACAACAATGTCCGGTTCCCTCTGTCTGGTCGGCTGATTGCACTGGATCATTGCATCCCACAGTTTATTGGCTGACTATGGAGTGATGCTAGAGCTGTGAAATCTTGCAGGCATTAATTTCAGCGCTTCTTATTATCAACTGCATTGTTTCTTTTCGGGTAAACTGACATCTGACTGTCCAAAAGTAACTAGTAGCGACTTGTCTTGAAAATCCACAGAATTTGGCACCGTGGTGTTATCAAGTATCTGCTGAAAAAGGGTTTAGTCCCCAACCGACGAAGTTACTCCATTAGGGATTGACACTCCAGTTTTATTAACGGTGCAAAAGTGAGCAGCTGAATTTAGGAGGGGAAGAGAGAGTCTTGAAGATGACCCAAGGCCTGGTTGTCCTGCTACTACTACAACTGAGGAAAACATTGATCGTGTTCATCACATGGTGATGGATAACATGCGATTGATTATAAAAGGAATAACCAAATGCTATTAGCGTATCCTATGAGAAAGTTGAGAATATTCTGCGCAATGAACTTAACGTGACAAAGGTTTTTTTCTACTCGATGGCTGCCACGTCTTCTGACACCTGATCAAAAGCGTATCAAGCTGGTTACATCACGGGAAAATCTGACACTGTTTGAGGCAGATCCAGCTGGTTTCCGTGAACGTTTCTAAAGCCAAGATAAGTGTTGGGTTAATCACTTTGATTCAGAGACAAAGAGACAATCCACGCACCCATCCTCACTTGCTCCAAAGACAGCCAAAGTCATTTCATCTGCAGGGAAGGTTTTGTGGCTTCAGTTTTTTTTAGGCGGGGTAGTGGTAGTGGTGGTGGCGTGTATGTGTGCAAAAGTCATTGTATTTATTATCTTCAAAAGGTCAAACCATCAATAGAGAGTGCGATGCCAACTTGCTGAGATAGTTATAAAAGGCTTTTAAGACCAAACGGCCAGGAAAACTGACGAAAAGGGTCTCCAGCACACAAGCCCTTGCTTTCAACGGCTGCTGAGCGTGGCTGGGGCTTCGAACTGGTTGATTACCCTCCTTTTTCTCCTGATTTGGGCCCCATCTGACTATAACCTGCTCCTCAACATGAAAAAACACTTGGTTGGGTACCAGTGTCACAGTGATGATGACGCCATATCTGATGTTGATGACTTTTTTGAGTAACAGGATAAACGATTCTTCACCAATGAAACCCAAGTACCGCAACATCGATGGAAGAAGTGTGTAGATCGCAAGAAGGACTATGTTGAAAAATTAACCTCATGTGGTCACATTCTATGAGAGTATCGTGGTCAGCCTATGAACTTTTCAGCCGACCCTCGTACAAATGAATAGAATGAAGTAACGCGGAATAAAGTATCTTGCTCAGCTGACCTGTCCAGGAACTGAACGCACGAGTTTACAATTATGAGCTGAAGCCTTTAATTTCTAGGCGTAGCCATCTTCACAAATACGATATGCATGACATCTATATTATCAAACGTTAACGCAGTAATTCTGTACGCTTGAATTACATCATTTCATTTACTATATGGCACATCAGGATTTCCAAATACCATGAGTGTTTTGGGTTACCTTGAAATGTTTTACAAGGAAATACCACTATTCCCTACTGTTAGTATGTAATTTAGGGAGTGTACTTATCTTACCCTTTTTTAAAATTCATTTTTGCTGTTATCCATTTACTTTCGTATGTTATATACTTTCTCAGTTCATCACGTGATTATCCAGATAGTATAATGCTATACAAGTACGATGCTTTACTATTAAGTCTTTGCTAATTTTTCCTGTCTTTTTTTCCTCTGAAGACTGGTTCTTATATTACATTACCAAATTCTAAATTATGTTTAGCTTACAGGATGTTATCTTCTCACATCTACTCACGAATGTACTCCATCAAAGTTGCCATGTACGCAATAGTAATAAAATATTTTGTGCCAAATTTACGACCTTATTTATTGAGCTATCTAACTTTCTCGCTCAATAGAAGAGCCCCATGATTTCAATCTTAGAATATGTAACCATCTAGGGATTTCACTTATGGTACAGAGATCAGTCAGACAGCGTCGTTTGTATCTTCAACAGAAAGTTTGTTTTTAAATACTTAACGATTTTATATTTGGTAAAGAACACTGTGAAAGACAGATTGATAATAGGTTTAGAACAGGGATAAAATAAAAACAATTTAGTAGTTCTCAAACGCAAATAATAGATAAGCGCTAGTGGGGGAGCCTTTGCGTGATTGATCGGCCTTCAAGAAATAGCAACCAAATCTCTCTCAAAGCACACTCTAATTATAATAGAATAGGAATTCCCTACTCATTTTCATTCAATTTACACACCAGCAGCTTTTTGAGATAAAATTCCTCCACCGCTCCCACTCTGTTATCTTCAGTTATTTGAGTTTTAACTCTTCTGCTACAATAAAACTTCAGCCGGAGAGGAAATTTAAATTACTGTTAGCTTAATTGTTGGGCTCCGATTGGCTGTATGCAAATGAGTTCATGACTGGGTTCCGGAACTCACGTGGGAAAAAAATTTTCGCAGACGGGACACCGGTCCATCACATGATTACCAAATTTTGTCAGCTGAGTGAACCGTGAAATGCAGTGTTTTGCTCAAGAACACAACGCGTCGCCCGGTCGAAGAATCGAAGCCACAATCTTACGATCATGAGTCCAACCCCTATCCAATAAGCTGTATACAATATAGATCGTTAAATCCAAAGTGACGGAAAGGTAGGAAAAAAATCAGTTTTTATTTCATTGATTTATTTATTGGCATTCCTTCGGTATTGGTCTAGAGAGTGCAGGTATGCATAGACGACGTCATTGACCCTCTATTTCACCATAGACCCTTTATCTATGTCATGAGAGAAGGCTTGTGTGGGCGAATGACATCGTGTACCAATATCGAAGGCCTGCCTATCCATTTGTTTGTTTATTTATTTTCCCACTAATAGGCCTACTTCCAGCTTTCTTGTCAATCTCAGAATTTCTTAAACGAAATTTTAATTGAAGAAAGAAAAAAAAAATATGTACAAATCCAGAATCAACAAATTTACCCTTCGGGTAGTCGAAATTTACTCCCTTGGGAACCCTTGCAGCATAAGAGAAAAACTGTTACTAAATTACTACTACTACTACTACTACTACTACTACTACTACTACTACTACTACTGATATTTAACCTTATTGATACCAGCCCTCCTGAGACCACCCATCCTGATTCTATGATATAAATTTCCTGTTTTAAAGTTGATCTAATCACAACTTCCCATCAAAATTTTCTTGTTAATTTGTATTCCAAACATCAGCTTAAGCAATGTCATTTTTTAAGTTTTAATTAAATTCTTCGTTATTTTCGAAATTAATTGAAACAAAAGCGGTGTATTCCAACAGAAATGTGGTGCGAATGAACGACAACATATGGACCACCAGGGTGACGGGATGGACACCATGACAATGGACAAGATCAAGAGGCCGACCAAAGACAAGATAGCGAGATGATCTTACCCGCCACCTGGGGCCTACATGGCTACAACTGGCCAGAAACAGACAGCGGTGGCAGGGATCCAACAGGGGGGCTCTTTTTCAGGAGTGATGAAGCCCTGGTATTGGATGGTATTGAAAGTGTGAATTTAAGACAGTCGCTGAAAGTACAGTCTTTAAATATCGTCAGTTATAAAAATCAGACGTTAAACTCGGGGCCGGATTAAGATCCATCGAGGCCCTAAGCACTTAAAAGATTTTGGTGCCCCCATAAAAGATTATGTAATTCAAAATATAAACAACAACAAATCATAAAATTAATTTTTATTTTTCGAAACGAAACAAAACAGTTAGAAGGAAAACAATGTTTATTTTTGTATACTTCCACTTTATTTAGATTTGAAAAGTTTTCTCCTACTTTCTTGAATTGCAAAGTCTTTGATCGGATCCTCAAAATTAATCTTAGGTAACACATCTGCATCTATACTTAGTAGACATAAAGGCATCCCGAATATTGTTTTAGCAAGTTTAAAGGGATTTCTTTTGTGCCGTAAACCATTTACCATTTCTGTGGTGCCCCCTCCTTCCCTTGATGCCCTTAGCACGTGCTTATTTTGCTTAATGGTTAATCCAGCGCTGGTTAAACTGTAAGAGAGAATAAACCTAAACTGTAAAATAGTTAAAAGTGAAAATCTTAGTTGAACAACGGAAATTTTCTTTACTAATAGATGTTAACCCGGAATAACCACTCCAAAAGCCTAAATGCTTTGCCAAATTCGTGTATCGTTGGACTAGGGGACAGTAATACGAAACCTATGACATGCGTGTCAGTAGTGACACGCAGCGGTTTTTTCTTTTCTTTTTTTTTTCTTCTTTAGGTGAAAGGCGGGCGATGGACTTTGAAAAGAAATCTCCCGGCAATATTAAGTTATTAAAAGTTTATCTTGAGGCATTTATCGGAAACTAATGTACACACACATACACACCTAAGTGTATGTGATTGTGTATGTGTATGTTTGTAAGTGCATATGTGTGTGTAGGGGGGTGTACACCCTGTCGGGGCTTACATTTTCTTTTCTACAAGTCCTATTAGTGTCAGCATATGCACATCAATTTCCGAGTAATCAAAACAAAACAAAAAAAAAGAAAAGAAAGGAAAAATAGACCTTTGCTTTCTACTAAGAATAAAAGATCACCTAGGCAAGCGAACAGTACACGTATATAACCAAGGGAAGGCGCTGTGTCGGATGGTCCTTAACCAGGCAGAAACATGGTATTATTGGCGGCGAGCTGGCAGAAACGTTAGCACACCGGGCGAAATGCTTAACGGTATTTCGTCTGCTGATACGTTCTGAGTTCAAATTCCGCCGAGGTCGACTTTGCCTTTCATCCTTTCGAGGTCGATAAATTAAGTACCAGTCACGCACTGGGGTCGATGTAATCGACTTAATCTCTTTGTCTGTCCTTGTTTGTCCCCTCTATGTTTAGCCCCTTGTGGGCAATAAAGAAATAAGAAACATGGTATCATTGTCCAGATGGAGTTGAAGATACGTCCCCTGGTTAGGCCGACTACATATGTAATATAGAGCGGCCTATCACGGGCGTATCATGGACGTATGGCGGGCGTATGGCGGGTGTATCGATGGCGTATCACGAGTGTATTACGGACGTATTGGGAGCGTAACGTGGATTTGGGCCGACGTGTGTGATAACTAAATTAGCTTTCGCCTTCCGTAAAACGTAACATACCTTTAAGCTGTAACCGACCGGCTGACCAATGTCCTGTGAGTGAATTTGGTAGACTGAAACTGAAAGAATCTCAGTCACTTACACGCGCGCGCACGTGCACACACACACACACACGCACACGCACACATACACACGCACTCGCGCAGAAAGAGAGAGAGAAAGGGTACGACACACAGATAGACAGATACACGCATACATATATGTGAGTATATCTTTATGTTTGCACACCCATCACTTCATAACCGGTGTTAATTTGTTTAACTAAGCCCTACAAACCGGTGCTCCAGCATGGCTGCGGTCCAATGTCTGAAGCGAAGAAAGAAGTAAAAGTGTTGAAATAAAATTAGAGCAATTCTTGTTATTTTCCATATGTTTCCTAGCCTTTAAAAAAATCTGGAATCTAGGAAAAAAGCGGTAGAGCATCGAGTTAATAAAATACCTTACGTTATTTCGTTTCGTATAGCGGGCGGGGTTTGGCTGAGTTCATCATCTCGCACGTTTGCGGAAACAATGGAGGGTAAACCTATCTGTTTAACATGCAATCTTATCTCGCTGTGAAAAAATAAAACAAAGGATTGATTACGCTTGATATGTTTAATCTCTCCGAGCGCAGTAAAGGTAATCACGCTGAAGATTCTACTGCTTTTTCTAGCATGACAGGTTTGATTGACCACATAGGGTCTATCGTTGGTTTGCTGCGATTTCATAGGTTAATATCTAACTCAGTTTTAACAAGAACGATACCGCAAATAGATGTATATTCCAGACTTTCTTGCTAAATAAATCAATAAATGATGCAGGTTTAGTCATAAAAGAACCGGAAACTAGATTCCAATCCAACCGGGGTACCGTGTTCTACAGTGGCAGTGGTACGGTGTTCTTGGGCTGGTAGTCTGCGTGTTCATAAATAAATAGATAAATAAATAAATAATTTAATCTAATGTTTTTAAGTTCAAAGTTTATCAATATATTTTCATTTGTTGAAAGAAATTTTCAACATACTCGCTTTCTTTTTATTATTTATCATTTAATTCTATACCATAACACGCATATATATATATATATATATATATATATATATATATATATATATATATATATATATATATATATATAGACTTATAAAGACAGACAGATACATACTACGCTTAGACATATGTAGATAGATGCGTGTATATATACACACACAGACACACACATACCAAGAAAAACGTTTTACTATATTTCCCCAGTTTACTCATATGACGACAGCTAACTGCTATTGAACACTTCAACCTCGCATTTACTCTCTCCTCGTATCACTGCTGTTTTTCTCTCTCCCCCTCTCTCTTTGCCTTTCTTGCTGTCTTATTCGCTCTCTCTCTCTCTCTCTCTCGCTTTCTCTCTCTCGTTCTCTCTCTCTCTCACGCTAGTTCTCGTTCTCTTTTCTCCTTCCTCTCTCCTTCCCTCACTCCGTGCTTTTTCTTTCTCTCATTAATTTCTCATTCGTTTTTCCTTTCTCCCCTCCTTCTTTCACTAGTCTTAGCCATAATCTCTCTCTCTCTCTTTCTTTCTCTCTCCCTCTCTCTATCTCTTTCACACACACACACACACACACACACACACACACACACACACACACACACACACACACACACACACTCACACACTCCACTTCATATTCTTTCTCTATCTCTACCTATATTTTTCTCTCACTCTCTTCCTCTTTCTGTTTCTCCCCTTCTCTCCTTATGCCCGCCTCTCTTTTTTCTCTTTATGGACACAAAAGAAAAAAAAGAACAAAAATAACACAAAACAAAAACAAACATCTAAAAAGCAACAACAAAAACGAGCATTCTTTGTTAGTTTTTGTTTGTAAACAAAACAAATAACAGGTGTCGCTGATGTGGCAATCACAGTGTTATGAGAGAAGACAAGACTTTGTATGCATGGAACATATACATAAATATATATATAAGCCAAGCTACTCAATAAGAACAAACACTGATAGACAGAAAGTTAGATATATTTCTCATTTAAGTTTCCTGGACGAAACAAACGGGAGGAGCGTTATCATGAAGACGAGTAGAATTTGTAAGTCTAAACAAATTAGTCTTTTTTCTTAAATTAATAATAATAATAATAATAATAATAATAATAATAATAATAATAGTTAATTCGTTTTATTGGCCACAAGGGCTAATATCAATTAAAAATATGTAAGGACAAAGACAGGACGAAGGTTACAAAAGGTTTTGTCCGTAAAGGTAGGAAAGTTCGTTTAAACAGAGGAAGAAAACGGAGAAAGATATAATAAATAAATAGATAAATAAATAAGTAGAACTCCCAAAGGGGGAGGCGCTTCGAAAAAGGAAAGGTTACACGTGGAAAAACCCATAAAACCACGGGAGCCTGGTCAGAAAAAATAAGAAAGGGGTATAGAGCCCTTTCTCCTTTTACATTACCTTTTTTTTTTTTCTACAGGTGTATTCTCAGAATTGGTCCGTTTATACTGGCCATTCTTCCAACAGTCACCCATGATAGATTCTTTTACTTGCCACAGAGCTATCAGATGAAGGATGACCTTACATGAACAGTTTACATCAATTTGTGTGGGAATTTGACATAAAAAGATGATGAGAATAAACAGAGAGGAAAAGGGGACCAGATTATTAGTAGAGAGAGTATACAAAATATGTGATTGTGTGGTAGGAAGTTTGCTTCCCAGCCACAAGGTTCTGAGCTCATTCCCACTACGTTGCCCCTTGGACAAGTGTCTTCTACTATAGAGTCTCGGGATTTGGTTGACGGAAACTGAAAGGAACTCGTCGTATAGGAAACGGAAAGAAGCTCGTCGTATTTACAATATACAGGGTGTCCACAAGGTCTGGGTACATGGAGTAAATAAAATCATAACATAAACAATTAAATATAAGAAATAATAATTTCTTAAAGTATGTGTTAATCCCCATGTACCCAGACTTTGTGGACACCCTGTAGAATTGTGATGGACCATAACTTTGGACCCTGCCATAAGAATACTTCGAGTTTTTTTTTTTTATTAATCCAGTTAATATTCCTTTCTACTCTAGGCACGAGGCCTTAAATTTGGTGGGAGGGGGCCAGTCGATTAGATCGACTCCAGTACACAACTGGTACTTATTTTATCGACCCTGAAAGGATGAATGGCAAAGTCGACCTCGGCGGAATTTGAACGTAAGACAGACGAAACACCGCTAAGCATTTCGCCTGGCGTACTTAACGATTCTGCCAGCTCGCCGCCTTGAGAGATTATAAAGTATTTTACCCCGATTGCTAATCTCTCACTATTAGCTATATATATATATATATATATATGGGGGGGGGGCATGTCTTTGTGTCTGTGTTTGCATACCACCATACTTGACAACCGGTGTCGGTGTGTTTATACCCCCCTTACATAGTGGTTTGGCAGTTGATACCGATAGAATAAGTACCAAACATAAAAAAATAAGTCCTGAAGTCGACTAAAATTCTTCAAGGCGGTGCTCCAGCATGGCCGCAGTCAAATAACTGAACCAAGTAAAAGATAAACAAAGAAAAAGATAAGTGATACATGGATGATGCAGTCCTCCTGGTTCAGCAGAGCCTCAAACTAAGGCTACTCAAGGAAACCCGTAGATACGGGATCGCTCTGGCCAGCAAGAGCACAAGCCTTCGCCCATCTGCTGTTCTCCAGTCTACAAGCGCATGCTTAGAGTAGTTCCATTCACCGTAACCATTTTTTCCATTGTCACCCACCTTTTCATAAATCTGCTCGGAGAGAGCGCTTCCTCCTTCATCCTAACTTTCCTTTCCAAATGGAACTCAAAAAAGGTCGATGAGGGCTTAACTGAACAGGAAAGTGTATGTCCTGAATCCTTTCAGTTTCGTCCACCACGCAACCTCTTTCCCAATAAACAGAAAAACACCACAAGCTCTGCAGAGTTTAAAAGCAGGAAGTGGTGGTGGTGGTGGTGGTGGTGGTAGTGGTGTTGGGACCGTCCTCAAGATCAGAAGCGTTTCACCATCCTATTTTTTAAATATATTTCTAATACAGGTTTTCTAGAATGACGTCATCCACTGCTTACTTTTTTTTATATAATTTAAAATAAAAACAATTGGAATGAGATCTTGACTGTTATTTCTAGTCGGTCATAAAGCAGCTATGTAAACAAGCGGTTCAACTAGTTGGTAATTTCGAAGTTTTAGAAACATTTTAGAAGCTGTACTCTTTTACTCTTTTACTTGTTTCAGTCATTTGACTGCGGCCATGCTGGAGCACCGCCTTTACTCGAGCAAATCGACCCCAGAACTTATTCTTTGTAAGCCTAGTACTTATTATATCGGTCTCTTTTGTCGAACCGCTAAGTTACGGGGACGTAAACACACCAGCATCGGTTGTCAAGTGATGTTAGGGGGACAAACACAGACACACAAACATATACACACGCATACATACATAGATATATACATATATACGACAGGCTTCTTTCAGTTTCCGTCTACCAAATCCACATACAAGACTTTGGTCGGCCCGAAGCTATAGTAGAAGACACTTGCCCAAGGTGCCACGCAGTGGGAATGAACCCGGAACCATGTGGTTGGTAAGCAAGCTATTTACCACACAGCCACTCCTGCTGTGGTAATTAACTACCAGCTGGTTAGGCTTTTAGTGTGTCTAACGTCTCTAATCGGTTCTTTGATATCATTAGCAATGTTCACTGCGTTGCAAGTATTCAGACGAATCACCCTTGGTTTTATTTGCAGCCATTGGTTCACGGATGTTGGAGCTAGCCATCAGCAACATCAATCTCATCAGTTTAGAATGTGAGGCCGGTCGTCCAGCGCAATCATTTCTCACTATAATCCAAATCCAGTGCAAGACAAGACTTGAATTTTCTAAAAAAAACCCTTGTATAGACTGTCGGACCTTTTGTATCGGCTATCAGGGTATCACCCTCTCCTATGACAATGAAATACCGTCATTCCTTTGGCTTCCTTGCTGGTGAGGGTACACGGAATTTGTAGTAAAGGTGGAATCAGTCGCGATTCTCTAGTCACCCGTGTGGTTGTGTCCTCTGCAGTACATTGATATCTAGGAGGTGAAGAATTAGTGACCTTTGAAATGGGAAAACGAACGTGAAATTTATCGCCCTCAAAAGGATTAAAAGCTGGGTTGATCTCGGCGATATTTAGATTCGAATCACTAAAGGTCGCAACTAAATATCGCAAGACATTTTGCCCAACGATTCTGGCCATCCAAAGGTCTTGGGCGTTCCCCTTTCCCCTGATTAACTGATGGAAACAAAGAAATTGTTATTGTTGAAATGCAAAGCAATGTCGCGTGCTACGTTACACCATGATATCAAAGTAATTACTAAATATGGAATCTAACTTTCTTCGGAAAGCGCAGGCGTGGCTGTGTGATAAGAAGTTTGCTTCCCAACCACATGGTACCGGCTTCAGTCCCACTGCGTGGCACCTTGGGCAAGTGCCTTCTTGTTTTGCAAGATTCCTGATATGAAATCGTATGTTGAAACAGATATTCTTTTCTACTCTAGGCACAAGGCCCGAAATTTTGGAGGAGGGGGCCAGTCGGTTAGATCGACCTCAGTACGCAACTGGTACTTAATTTATTGACCCCGAAAGGATGAAAGGCAAAGTTAACCTCGGCGGAATTTGAACTCAGAACGAAAAGCATTTCGCCCCGCTACGCATTTCGCCCCGCTACGCATTTCGCCCGTCGTGCTAACGTTTCTGCCAGCTCGCCCCTTCTGTTGAAACAGATATTGTTATACTTCGGGATGGTCATTTTGTATTTTTTTTTTTTTTTTGCCTAATAAATACACGTCCTCGCACTTCACTTCAGCTGTCCTTTGGGAATCTCTTGTCATACATCCTGTCACCTCTTCAGCGACTGTCCATCCCACGTGTCTCCTCCTGTCCTGTTTAGAGAATGGAGTAAACAGGATAGGAGGAGACACGTGGGATGGAGAGTCGTTGAAGAGGTCACAGGATGTAACGACAAAAGATTTCAAGCAAACGACACAAATAATAATAATAATAATAATAACGATAATAATAATAATAATAATGATGATGATAATAATAATAATAAAGCAGAAGTGAAGAAACAATATATAATACGTGTGTTTATTTGGCAAAAATATATAACAATGTATATATATAAATTGATATTAATTTATAAGGGTGATAAATTGAATATAAATTGATACTAATTTATAAGGGTGATAAATTGAATATAAATTGATATTAAATTATAAGGGTGATAAATTGAATATTAATTTAATTAACATCAATTTAAAACCAGTGGCCTAGCATATAAAAAAAATCTGAAAATTCAGAAAAATTGTATTACATGCGTATAAGAAGGGATGACCACTAAGTGGACATCCGATATGCTAGAAAAAGATCACCTACAATCTAACCACAAAGAAAAGAATGTTCTCCAGAAAAAAATTCAGCAAACACCAGAACATAAGCGGGCAAGACAAATGAAAATATACAAAGTAAAGAATTAATCGTAGATCGGGTTTCGCGATTAACTCTTTGGAGAAACCCGGTCTACGATTAATGCTTTATTTTGTATATTTTTCATTTGTCTTGCCCGCTTATGTTCTGGTGTTTGCTGAATTTTTTCTGAAGAACATTCTTTTCTTTGTGGTTAGATCGTAGGTGATCTTTTTCTAGCATATCGGATGTCCACTTAGTGGTCATCCCTTCTTATACGCATGTAATATATATATATATATATATATATATATATATATATATATATATATATATATATATATATATATATATATATATATATACATACATACATACAGATAGATAGATAGATAGATAGATAGATAGATAGATAGATAGATAGATAGATAGATAAACGCCTAGTTAGAATAGAGGTAGCTGATGAAGGAATAATTCCAAGTGGCTATCTGTTTTCCTATGTGTTCGTTCCATTGTCTGTAGTTCATTTTTCTAACGTCCTGTACCCTGATATGCATCTATATACACATGTAGATGTAAGTATGTACATATATGTGTGTATACATGCATATATATTCTTTGTATTATTAGATAGATAGATAGATAGATATTTGGGTGCTATTTCTAGCAGCCCTGTTTAGGCTCAGGTCAGCCCAGTTCGAGTAGATCTCTGATCAAAGGCGTTCGAACAGTACCCAGTCCTATCTTTTTGTATAACAGGGACTATTAACTACTTTGATTTATTATAAACGGTAATGCCTTTGTTGGGGGAATTTGGGTCCTTTTTCTAGCAGCTCAAGCGACTACATTCCCGTCAAAGACTCTCTTTTGCTTAGTTTCATTTTAGAGATATGAGGCCAATGACAGAATGCATGTTTTAAAGTGAAATGGTCGGAGACGACCAGTTTTCTTTGATATCCAAATAGCGGAAGCTGTAATACTATACTTCCTTAAACGCCGTGTTGATAGAAGAATTACATCTGGAAGAATAGACCAGCCATTAAAGAATGTAGAAGTCATCTATAGATCTGCCAAAGAGGAAGACACAACACAAAAGGAGAACAGGCAGAAATAGTTTAGTTTTTCAAAGGATTACACGTATATATATATATATATATATATATATATATATATATATATATATATATATATATATACATTTATATATATATTTTTTTGTACGTATGTACGTATGTATGTATGTATGTATGTATGTATGTATGTATCTATCTATCTGCATATGTATATATATATATATATATATATATATATATATATATATATATATAAATGGTACCCCAGCATCGCTAAAGCCTTAGCGTTGGAGAGTATAAAAGACTAAATGAATAAAAGGATGTATAGTCATACATACATACACACATATACATATATACATTTATATATATATAGATGTTGCGTATATATATAAAAGTTGCGTATATATATATATATATATATATATATATATATACGTACACACACACACACACACATGTTTACATACATATGAATAATAGAAAATGGATTGATCGACATCCTTTGTTTAAAATCACTACAATTGTTTCCACACATCGTTACATCCGCAGTACACTGGTGAGATGATACAATTAACATATTGTGTAATCACTATCACCCCTCAAACGTGCAAAATGTGTTTCTTCCGGTGATTATTTTAATATAAGTCGTTCGTTAGATCCTCTTGTCATTTCACTCTGTATGAGAATTGTGGACGAGCTCTGCGTAGCATACTACCACGCAGTTACTCAAATCCTGCTTAAGTATACATACATACATACATACATACATACATACATACATACATACATACATACATATATATATATATATATATATATATATATACACCGGAGTAAGCACATGAAATGTGCAGCAAGGTGGAAAAAAGAGTACTCAAATATATATATATATATATATATATATATATATATATATCTTTTACTCTTTTACTTGTTTCAGTCATTTGACTGTGGCCATGCTGGAGCACTGCGTTTTAGTCGAGCTAATCGACCCCAGGACCTATTCTTTGTAAGCCTAGTACTTATTCATTCGGTCTCTTTAGCCGAACCGCTAAGTTACGGGGACGTAAACCACACTAGCATCGGTTGTCAAGCGATGGTGGGGGAGACAAACACAGACACACAAACTTATACACACACATACAAATATATACATGCATATATACGACGGGCTTCTTTCAGTTTCCGTCTACCAAATCCACTCACAAGGCTTTGGTCGGCCCGAGGCTATAATAGAAGACACATGCCCAAGGTGCCACGCAGTGGGACTGAACTCGAAACCATGCGGTTGGTAAGCAAGCTACTTACCACATAGCCACTCCTATATATATATATATATATATATATATATATATATATATATATATATATATATATATATATATATATATATATATATATATATATATATATATATATATATATATATATATATATATATATATATATATATATATATATATATATATATATATATATATATATATATATATATATATATATATATATATATATATATATATATATATATATATATATATATATATATATATATATATATATATATATATATATATATATATATATATATATATATATATATATATATATATATATATATATATATATATATATATATATATATATATATATATATATATATATATATATATATATATATATATATATATATATATATATATATATATATATATATATATATATATATATATATATATATATATATATATATATATATATATATATATATATATATATATATATATATATATATATATATATATATATATATATATATATATATATATATATATATATATATATATATATATATATATATATATATATATATATATATATATATATATATATATATATATATATATATATATATATATATATATATATATATATATATATATATATATATATATATATATATATATATATATATATATATATATATATATATATATATATATATATATATATATATATATATATATATATATATATATATATATATATAGGCACAAGTACACACACATACATACACACATGCACATTAACCTCGTATCATTTGCTTCGATTCTCTCTGCTGTAAATCCATTCTTCCGGCGGGGAATGGGTACTCTTTGACTCTTTTACACGTTTCAGTCATTTGACTGCGCCCATGCTGGAGCATCGCCTATAGTCGAACAAATCGACCCTACGACGTATTCTCTGCAAGTCTAGTACTTATTCTATCGGTCTCACTTTTTGACGAACGGCCAAGTTTCGGAGACACTAACATACCAACATCGGTTGTCAAACGATGGTGGTGGTAGTGGTGGTGGTGGAGGAGGACAAACACAGATACAAAGACACACATACATAAATATTTATACGTTTCTTTTAGTCTTTTATTATTTTTTTTTGTTTCAGTCATTTTACTGCGGCCATGCTGGAGCATCGCCTTTCGTCGAACAAATCGACTCCAGGACTTATACTTTGGAAGTCTAGTACTTATTCTATCGCAGTGGCGTCGTTAGAGTGTGTGTGATGCCCCAGGCAGTTCTTGAGTTCGTCGCCCCTCGCTTCATCGCCGCTAACCATTCAAGCTTCTACAACACACCCAAAAGTGTCGTCCTCATAAAATCGTTACCCGAAAGAGACTGCCCGCCCTCCACAGCTCGCTACCTGCAGTGGAGTCGTCCTTATTGCAAACTCGCTGGTCAGGTATCCAGTTTAAGGTTACCCTCTTCCTTCCTTCCTTCCTTCCTTCCTTCCTTCCTTCCTTCCTTCCCTAGTCTCGGAGACCCTGTAAAGGATCATAGGATACTGCCTTTCCACTTGACTAAACGATAAAAAAATGCAACTTTTTCTTTTGGTCTTGTGTGTTGGTTTTTTTTTTCTTTTTGTGTCGCTGTTTTCTACTTTCTACGCATTTCTTTAATTTCTCCATGTCCTCCGCTGTGTCCATTAACGACAAGAAAAAAGACCTACAAACCTGGAACATATTGCATATATCTCATATCTTGGCATCGCTTTGTTTTCTATTTTGGCCACCAATTCCTAGAAAACCTCAAAGATAAAAATAAAAACATTATCAACATAGATGGTAAACTTCAAGACTCACTCCGAGGCGAATGTAAATAAACACAGATCTACACACAACGATAAACAAATACTTAATGCAAAACTCAAAACAATTTCTGAATGCTGTACAAAATAACAACGTAGTATGTAAACGTGACGAGAGCAATATGTTTGTAATCAACAGCACCAGCAACAACATGAACCGTGTTTAGTCGACAAAGCAGACTATTTGTTTTACTCCACCAGAATCGTATAAAACAGCAGGTAGAATCGTGTTCCAAACACGGCAGTCATTAACAGAACAACAGAAGCGTCTTCGCTCTTATCTCGAAGAATCGAGACACAAGCCTGATTAGTTGGAGCGTGTGTTTTTTTGCGTTACATTGATAAGCACAAGACAAAATAGTTTATTCGTTTTATCGTGTGTAAATGTAATTCATTTAATTGATGCAAATTGTTTACAGTCAAAACTTAAGTTAATGAGAGCAAGTAATTAGCGACTGGACTTGTGATTTCGATTCTAAATATAATCTCACGAAGCATTGGATAACTGGTTACTGTAGTTGTTGGTGGTAGTGGTGGCGGTGGCGAAGGTGGTAGCGGTGGTGGTGGTGCCGGCGATGTGGAGGCGCAATGGCTCAGTGGTTAGGGCAGCGGACTCGCGGTCATAGGATCGCGGTTTCGATTCCCAGACCGGACGTTGTGAGTGTTTATTGAGCGAAAACACCTAAAGCTCCACGAGGCTCCGGCAGGAGATGGTGGCGAACCCTGCTGTACTCTTCCACCACAACTTTCTCTCACTCTTTCTTCTTGTTTCTGTTGTGCCTGTAATTCAAAGGGTCAGCCTTGTCACACTCTGTGTCACGCTGAATATCCCCGAGAACTACGTTAAGGGTACATGTGTCTGTGGAGTGCTCAGCCGCTTGCACGTTAATTTCACGAGCAGGCTGTTCCGTTGATCGGA
>NC_142933.1:94269159-94276659 GCF_046866305.1 Octopus bimaculoides
TTCTCTCAGATGACAGTGAAGTATTCTAATACATATGAAAGCATATGTGTAATGTGATAATGTGAACATCTACATGGAACTGTAAAAATATGTAGAACATTCCAGATGTTTTGTTTGTAGTATGTATACATGCACACATGTAGCCACATGCAAACATTTGGATATGTACACACATGCATAAGTTAAAGCAAACTAATTCACACACATAATAATGTGCATGAATGCAAACATACATAGCAGCACACGTTCCTTCATACATACATACATACATACATACATACATACATACATACATACATACATACCCTGTTGTTGATGCTGAAATTCCAATGAAGGAGCCTTGAATCTATTGGCAAAAAATCTTGAAATAAAACTGAACAATGATACATACATACATACATACATACACGCATGCATACATACATACACTACAAATGATTGCGATATTTGGGACTATAAAAATCTGTAAGACCTTTTTTAAGATTTAAAGGATGGTGGACAAAGCAAGAATCTTTCTTTCATAACCTTGCTACCAAGTAAGTGGCCGGTCATAATTTATTCTGAATTAAAAGGAGAAAGAGAAGAATATATATGCATACATACGTACATACATACATACATACATATCGGGTAACCTGGTTGAAGTTGCCTTAATTCCATTCAAAGATCTTTTATTTTTCTCTGATGAAGAATGCTTTGGAATTTGAACTGAGAACGTAAAGACGGATGAAATGTCGCCAAGTATCTTGTCCAGCACGTTAACAATTCTGCTAGCTCGCGGTCTTCATATATATATATATATATATATATATATATATATATATATATATATATATATATATATATATATATATCCTTTCTCTCTTCTTTTCTACACACACACTCTCTCTCTCTCTCTCTCTCTCTAGCTATTATATAAATAGACTCATTGATTCTGCATTATTTACACCCATCCATGTTCACAGAAGTGTATGAGGTGTGCGCGTGTAAATGAAAGAGGAAGGAGTGAGATAAAGAGCATAGATATAAAAAAAAATTGCAGATAGATAGAGGCAGAGAGAAACCGAGAAGAACAAAGTCAAAAGAACCAAGTCAAAAGTAACAAATCCGAAAAGTAAACCGGAAGGGCTCTAAATATAATCAACAAATACACAGTTAAATAAATAGATAAATAAATAGATAAATAAATCAGAAACCATATGCGTAGGAGTGACCTCAATGTTGCACTGTACTAAGACCGGCTTGCTTTCCTGTAAAACGACGTATGCTAGACATCAGTTATAAGGGTTTTCTCTTCGGTATTATTTACCAATAAGCATTAAGTTATATGATATTGTTTTCTAGCTTTGGCACAAGGCCAAAACGTTTGTATGGAAGTGGTGAAGTCTACTGAATCAAGCTTGATACATTACTGATATGTAGCTTTTTACGGCCTCGGAGAGATGTAAGACACTGTCAACTCCTGCGGGATTTGAACATAAAACATAGAAAGGTATAATTGAATACCTGTAAATAATTTATTCCACCGTTCTCCTGCTGCTGTTATTGTAACCATCGCGAGCAATCACCTTTTCCAAGAAATATAATATGAATAATATTTATATTTATTTAAAAATCTAGTTGTCTTCATGTGTGTATATATATATATATATATATATATATATATATACACACACACAGGAGTGGCTGTGTGGTAAGTAGCTTGCTTACCAACCACATGGTTCCGGGTTCATTCCCACTGCGTGGCACCTTGGGCAAGTGTCTTCTACTATAGCCTCGGGCCGACCAAAACCTTGTGAGTGGATTTGGTAGACGGAAACTGAAAGAAGTCTGTCGTATATATGTATATATATATATGTGTATGTCTGTGTATGTGTATCTGTGTTTGTCCCCCCAACATCGCTTGGCAACCGATGGTGGTGTGTTTGCGTCCCCGTAACTTAGCGGTTCGGCAAAAGAGACCGATAGAATAAGTACTAGGCATCCAAAGAATAAGTCCTGGGGTCGATTTACTCGACTGGGGGCGATGCTCCAGCATGGCCGCAGTCGGGTGACTGAAACAGATAAAAGAGTAAAAGAGTAAAATATATATATATATATATATATATATATAATACAAAAAATATATATGCATGTATACACACATATATGTATATACTTTCATCTACATGTGTATATAGATGCATATCAGGGTACAGGACGTTAGAACAATGAACTACAGACAACGGAACGAACACATAGGAAAACAGAAAGCCACTTGGAATTATTCATCAGCTGCCTCTATTCTAACTCTACGTTTCGAAGATAAGGCAGTACTCTAGAATAGTCTCTTCCTGAGTAGTGGATCAACCAACTAAACAGAGGATTCCAAGGTGGCAAACATAAACCAAGACAGGAAAAATTGGACAGTGAAAACAACATAAAAAAGCCGTACTGCCAAACGCGAATCTGATATATATATATATATATATATATATATATATATATATAAGCTTACTTGGAAATGGATGCGTGATATTCGATTAAATAATAACAATATAAATTATATATATATATATATATATATATATATATATATATATATATATATATATATATATATATATATATATATATATATATATATATATATGCATATATGGATACAGGACGTCACCAACAGTGTAAACAACATGAGATGCAAAAACAAACGAGTTAAATACGCAAACAACGGGAGAAAAAATGGAAAACAGAACAAGTAAACACAGAGAAACGACCCTTCATCAGTTGTCGGCTGTCTATCTAATCCCCATTTCGAGCATTCAACGACAATGTGCAGTTGCTCCCATAAATTCTGAAAGAAAATTTAGGATTTATGGAGGGCCAGAGATGGGAACAAAAATAGGATAGTGGAGACATACAAGGAAATCGAATGAAAACAAACATACATGGAGGGTCGTTAGACCAGAACAAGAAGAAAATTATGAACGGTGGGAGAAATATTTTCTTTGAAAAGAGAAAAGATAGAAGAGAGAGAGAGAGAGAAAAAAAGATTCAGTCCTTTCAACGTCTGTACATTTATATATATTATTTATATTATACACACACACACACACACACACACACACACACACACACACACATATATATATATATATATATATATATATAGTGGAGTGCCTAATCAAGGGCTACCAAGATCTCGGATGCAATATTTCACTGAGGATACACTTTCTTCATTCTCATCTGCCCTTCTTCTCATAGCATTCAGATGTGAGTGATGAACATGGAGAGAGGTTCCATCAAGATAGAGTGTCAATGGAAAACAGGTTCTGTTGGAACCTGAAGCGTGACACACATGAGACGTCTTATAAACGAAGAAGTGAATACTAAAATGTTGGTTAATACATTATATAATGCTAACAAACATGCCGATTCTTTACATATTTATGAATTAATTACAATGGGCATATTTGATCTGACTTTGAGAGCAAAATAAATTTATGACATCGTGGAAATTGGTATAAATTGCAGTTATAAAGTAGGTAATTTACCAGAAAATGTGACGTGATGGGAAATTTTTGTTATAAAATTCGAATTTTGCACAATCAACTTTATAATAAAATGTACATGAGAACTGTTTTTTTTCCTCGACCCTGAAATTTGTTGTATAGTGTTATTTGTGTTGGTAAATATTTGGTCAAAACCTCACAAAATTATGATCTTATATTTTAATGACATGCGAAACTAATAATATTATAACAATATTATAACTATTCGACATTAAAGTCGATATTTTCTCCTCATAGAGATCTTGTAGTTCTCCGTTTTGGCTGCGAGTCGTTGAATATCTGATCTATATATTATCAAGGGTGTATTAATTAACTCCATCAAGTGTTTATTTCTAGCGATTAAACTCTATTTCAGAGTACAGTAATTCACAGCAATTTGTTGTGTAGAAAATTGAAATGAATTTTACGCTAGTTTTCTTTTCAATTTAAGATATTTTATTCCTGGAACTTGTTTCCAGAAATTAGTTACGGACGGAGATTTGTTGATTATCTTTAAACTAACGTTCTATAATTCCATTAGTTCCATTTCCATTGCAGATGATTCTATGACCAGAGGTTCGACAATTAGTTACCATCACTGGTCACATCAGCTATGAATGGATTTATATAAGAAAGATGAAGCAGGACTTCAACTTCAGCTAAGTCTTTCACTCCTGATTAGGAATTTATCAAGCAATCCTTGTAATTTATTTTTGTATTCTTATAATTTATAGTCTTTTATTTCAATACCAGAGAAAAACGTAAGGCAGCGAGCTGGTAGAATCGTTAGCACATCGGGCGAAACACTTAGCAGCATTTCGTCCGTCTTTATGTTCTGAGTTCAAATTCCTCCAAGGTCGATTTTGTTTTTCATCCTTTCGTGGTCGAAACAACAAATACCAGTTGAGCACTGGGGTCTATGTAATCGACTTAACTACTAGGAGTAGTTAAGAATTTTAAAAAAATCTGCACCCTCTGTCAAGCCATTTCGAATCAGTATGACAGAATAGGCTCATCAAACTAGTATAATCTCAAGTTCAAATTCACAGCCACCACATCAGACTGTGGCTAGTGGAAAGAACATGCCGAGGCCTTCGTCTTGCAGTGGACTGAACATATGTAATCCAATCCAAATTTTAATACCAGAGAATATGCTTGCTCTCCTACTGAGATAAGTGACTGAAGATTTTTGATAATATATCTCGTATTTTATGAAGGTTGTACCGAAAGTAATGTAAAAATGGCATAATCTATTTTATTAATTGATATAAGTCGTTCAGATTGCACATGTTGGTAGAATAACTCTTCTATATAAAGGTACAACTCAACATAATCTCCATCTATCTGTGCACATTGCCATTGTCAATGGTGTCGTTTTTATAAACATCCTGTGGGCTTCTGTGGATGTCAAACAGCCTGCACTCCCCCTTCATCAGTTACTCAATGGCAGCCCGTTGCGTCTGCTTGAAAGCTATTATTTGCTTGCAATGAAGAGCAGAAAGAAAGTTACAATAGAGAAAGAGTTATTCAACCAACACGTTCCAGTTGAACGACTTATGTCAGTTAACAAACGTTGCACCCACCCTAGCACACTTTCAGCAGAACCTTCGTAATATAATGCTTTATTAACTTTATTATTTCCTTGAAAAGTCAAGTTGTAAGTTCGTTGCTTATTCATTCTATCAGTGAGGGACATCAGATCTTGTACCCATTCATTATTTTCCACTTGAGGCTGGGATCTTTTCATTTCTTTTAGAGAAGCAGCAATAAGATCCCACAGATCCACAAACCTACTCAAGAGTGGTTGCCTGGTTAACTAGTTGACTGGTTGGCTGGGTGACTTCCACTATACAAAGCAGTAGAAAGAGACTTCCAGTTAGTTCTATATTTAAGAGATGAGGAATTATGTACATTATTTACATTTGACGGATATTTGTCCTCATCTTGTTTGTTGTTAACACAATGTTTCTGCTGATATACCCTTCAGCATTCATCAGGTGTCTTGGGGAAATTTCAAGGTATTTTTCGATGTTATCATCATTATTATTATTATTATTATTATTATTATTATTATTATTATTATTATTATTATTATTATTATTATTCAGGTCACTGTCTGGAATTGAACTCAGAATCTTGAGGTTAGTAGCCCGCGTTCTTAACCACTACGCCTGATGAAGGCTGGAGGGTGTATCAGCCGAAACGTTGTGTTAACAACAAACAAGATGAGGACAAATATCCGTCGAATGTAAATAATGTAAATAATGTAAGAAAGAGACTTCAATAATATTTCTGAAATGTTGGTGGGTTTTTTTGTCAGTTAAGTGTGTGAAATCGACAATTTCCCAGAGAGATTTCTTGGCGTTTTCATACTGGCAGTGTCTGATTGCCACATATTCACGGTGAATAATGCATTAAACAGGGAGAACGACTAAAGAGCTAGGATCATTTTTAATAAATGCAATTAATACTACATTTCCCCGCCACCATTGTGGGTGTTCCATCTGTTGTAACACTGATGAGATTATTCAGTGGAACATCAGTATTTGTTAAGGCTCTGTCGCATGTGTTTTTGATGTTATCACTGCGCGTTGTTTTTTCTAAGTACTACTAAATCCAACATCTCTTCTTACACAGTTACATTAGATGAAACAACGAACAAACACTGCTAGTTGTACAATGTCTTGTATATCTGTAAGATTCATCCAAAGCTGAACTAGATGTAAGAGGATTCTTCAAACTATCTCGTATTTTGTTTGCAATATCAGCTACGATCTGAGATATAGCGCTTCTCTGTAGGGTGGCAAGGGACTGCTGTGCTTTAGTCGCTGAAGTTGAGCAACGTTTAGATCTGACAGTACAACACATTCAGCAATATTCTTTGTGACAAAGGCAGCGAGCTGGCAGAGTCGTTAGCACACCGGGTAAAATGTTTAGCGGCATTTCGTCCCTCTTCACGTTCTGAGTTCAATTTCCACCGAAGTCGACTTTGCCCTTCATCCTTTCAGAGTGAATAAATTAAGTACCGTTTGAGCATTGGGGTCGATGTAATCGACTTAGCCCCTCGCCCTTTGAAGTAAGTATTCTTCGTGACATATTTGCCATCAGAATATAAGCATTTAGATCGAGCAATATTCTAGGACATAACAAACCTGGCTTCAGTTATTACATTTGGACCCCTAATAAAATTGTATCAACAGAGTCAGTTTGCTATCTAGCGATGGTTTCAACATGGCGAACTGTTTTTTCCTTAATTGCAATTTAAAAGGATACTCATACAAAAACGTTTTGTTGTTGCTTCATAATAATGTATCAAGTTATTGGTTTTGTGATGATACCGTGACAGACGGCAGAAAGAGAAGACAGAAGTTTTTGCAATGAATGCAAAATCTCTCTAGTTTTTCTTTTCTTTTCTTTCTTCCCGCGTTGGGTCGTCAGCATTCTATATTCCACTAACGTTCTGATATTGATTTGAAAATATAAGTCAGATATTATTAATATTTATCGATATTTTAATCGGTTGTTTGGACAAAATACAACAGTATTTAGTTGTATTTTTTCACGTATTAAGTTCAAACCGCGACGAGGTCAACTTTGCCTAATATCCTTTGGGATCGTAAAAATAAAGCAGCGATCAAATACTGCTGTCTAATATTCCTATAAGACATCTTAGATGTGTATGTTATTATCGTAAAAGAAGACAAGTTCTATATATTATAGATTAAAATGTGTTCTAACCGTCAACATCCCAGTTTATTGTCTACAACAGGGATTCACAACCCTTTTTTTACCCATGAATCCCTTTGATTCCTATTTTATTTGAATGACCCCCCCCCCCCGTAGTCATTCAATATTTTTAAAAATCCTATAATATATCAATAATTAAATATTATTAGGAATTGTATTAAAGAATTGTTAAAAATATTTGTCGTATTTTAGAAGTATAACCAATTTATTGCTCATAAATTTT
>NC_142933.1:94286659-94291659 GCF_046866305.1 Octopus bimaculoides
ACTCACTTTCATTTTACGTCTTTATTATTCACTCATTCTCTATTTTCCGCTTGATTGCACCTTACTTCCATTCTGGCTCCTTAGTGTAATAATTCATCCGATGACTGTCTGCCTATTTTCGCTCAGAAGGCTTTGGTTAACTCGACAAAACTTGCCTAAGATGCGACGCAGTGGGATCGAGTCCGGACTTCGTGTTGTGAAGTGAACTTCTTAATCATTTGGCCGTGCGGTGTCCACACACATACAAAATGCACACACGTGCACACATGTATATACATAGTTATATGCATATACTTCGCTTTTTATTTATTAGTATACTTTCTTGAAGGGGAGTACTGATTTCTAACAAAAGCTTCATTATCGGAATTTGAGTAAAAATAACAATAACTGTTTACATATCGAACTTTAAGAAAGGCTTGCATATTTTTACTGTTCCACGGGCAGGTTGAATTTGTAAAGTGCATGTTACTCGGTCTCTTTCTTTGCTTGAAAATTCTAAAATTTCCAGATTGTCAAATAGACGATTAGTAACATAGCCAAATGTACCAACGATTAATGGTATAAATGTAAATTTATAATCCATGTAGAGGACCTAAGGTTCCGAAGCGGTCGCCCATAGATATTCTCTTGCCATATTTTGGAAGACATATTCGATTTGCAGGTCACCAAGCCTCTATGATTCTATACGAGGGAGTGCTGAAAAGTTCATGGCATAGAGTAAAAAAAATACAGGAGGATCAGTAAATTATGATTTTATTCAACATATTTCCCTCTCAGATTGACACACTTATTGCAGCGGTCCTCTAAGCCTTGTAAAAGAACTCAGAAGATTGGGCCTCCAACCAAGCCTTTCGTGATGCCCTTAAAGCCAGTAACTATTCAGCACTTCCTCGTATGACTTTTCGTTTCTGTCCCAAATAATTGAATTGGGTCTGTTATGCTTGCACTTGGCAGAAGCTTTTGATGGGATGCATAAGTATGCGTTCTTCTCTTTCGGTTTTTTAATTTAGTGTAAATCTTGACGGCCACCAGCTTGGTAGCGAGATTGCGAAAGGAAAGCATCTTTTTTTGTTCATCATCCTTGAAATCTTAAGGAAGGGGGGGGGGTCTTGCATATTTTTGTAGTCTCAAATATCGCGATCATTTGTAGTGCATAGATTAAAGATTCGCGTTCACTCTCCAAGAATACAAGTTCAGCCATACTTTGCTCCAGTTGGGTTGGTATGACTTCTGCTCCTCCAATAATAATGAGTATGAAGCTGAAACTGTATGTATGTATGTATATGTATGTATGTATATATGCATGTATGTATGTATGTATGTGTGTATGTATGTATGTATGTACGAGTGTACGTATGTATGTACGCATGTATGCATGGATGGATGAATAGATGGATGAATGGTTGGTAAGATGGATGGATGGATGGATGGATGGAGGTACGTGTACTTTCTCTCTGACTTCCATCAAACATTACGAGTGTCAAGAGCATTGGTACTAACATTGTCATAATATATGAATGAATTTATTCTTCTATAATTTTTTTTAAATAACAAAAAAAAAAAGATAGCTTCTTCTTTAGCGCATGCGTACTCTTTCCATCCTGCTTCCTAAAACCTCGCCCAAAGAGCTCGGTTCTCTTGGGACATAATAAATTATTCTCCTTCCCAGCACAATGTTTATTTTAATAGTTAAAACATCGCTCGAACATCCAATATCGTTTTACCGTTGCTTGCTGAATTTGTGCATCTGTCGACGTTAGAGCTTCTACGTTGTTGCTCCACCTGCTAGACATAGCAGTAATTTCACCCTTTCGAAGGATACATTGGTTTATGTAGTCTGAGGTACACTATGCCAGCAATTAAGCAAGGTATTTACGTATGGAATGCTTTTATTATAGGTCTGTTGATCGAAACAGACTCGAGAAACAAGACAGTAACAACATCAGCATTATCAACAAGAGTAACAGTAACAACAATAACAATAAAAATTACCAACAAAACGTTTAGTAACTAAAGTACCAACAGCGTGCGTTATACATACATATATATTATACATATACACACACTCGCACAGATACATACATACACACACACATATATATATATACGCACATATATACAGGAGTTGGACAAAATAACGAAAACACTTAGCATCATAGTTTCATAATTTTGAAATATCTATAAACCCATCAAAAGCTTGTTTATTTTTATGTTTTTGATTTATTATTAGTGTTGCTTAATACGTTTTGCTAAAATTGCTGTTTCTTTTCAGATATCAACAGAAAAAGGTAATCAAAATTCATTAAAATGACAGATCTATCGGACTTTCAAACTGGTACTCAATTTATTGACCCCGACAGGATGAATGGCAATGTCGACCTCGGCGGAATTTGAACTCAGAACGTGAGGACAGACGAAATACCGCTAAGCACTTCGCCCGGCGTGCTAACGTTTCTGCCAGCTCGCCGCCTTAGTGGCCCATTTCATTCTGCGAGTTCAGTGTCACAGATTTTGTTGTTTGTTTTTCTTTGATTTTTATGTTTTTCCTCTGAAAACTAGATTGCATTTACTAATCATCCGAATAAAATTAATCGAAAAGAAATTTTAATTTAATCTGAGATGATGTAAATATGAAAATCACAGCAAATTGTGAACTTATAATTTTCAGGTCAATCCAGGGAGTTTATTTATAGCTGGCAATGTTTGGCTAAACCAGTTTATGCTCAAGTGCAAACCCCGCCGGATCGTCTGTTAAAATCTATTGAATCAATAACATATGGAGTTTAATAAAATCGTCAGTGCTTTTCCACTAAAATTTGAGACTATATTAGAAATTGTAGATTTCTAGTATTGGCTCCAAGTCGAGGCATATGGCTTAGTGGTTAGAGTGCTGGCTTAATAATTATAAGATTGTCATTTCGATTCCTGGACTGGCTGATGCGTTGTATTCTGAAGCAAAATACTTCATTTCACGTTGCTCCAGTCCACTTAGCTGGTAAAAATGAGTATTCCTGCAATGGACAGGTGTCCCATCCAGGTGGGAAATATATACGCCCGAGAAACCGGGGACCGGCCATACTCTTCTTACGGAGTAATGTAGACTAACCATCATTGGCGCAGGACCAATCTTGTTGTTGGCACTCCGTCGCTTACAACGTCGAGGGTTCCAATTGATCCAATCAACGGAACAGCCTGCTCGTGAAATTAACGTGAAAGTAGCTGAGCACTCCACAGACACGTGTACCCTTAACGTACTTCTCAGAGATATTCAGCGTGACAAAGCTGGCCCTTTGAAATACAGGTACAACAGAAACAGGAAGAAAGAGTGAGAGAAAGTTGTAGTGAAAGAGTACAGCAGGGTTCGCCACCATCCCCTGCCGGAGCCTCGTGGAGCTTTAGGTGTTTTCGCTCAATAAACACTCATAACGCCCGGTCTGGGAATCGAAACCGCGATCCTATGATCGCGAGTCCGCTGCCCAAACCACTGGGCCATTGCACCTCCACGGCGAAGGACCAATAAATTTCGGAGAAGAGTACAAACGGTTGCATCTCAACCCTAGTGTTTCATTGCTAACTTATTTTATTGGATAAAAAGCAAAAATCGACCGAGGAAGGATTTGAACACGGGTTGTAAATGGATGCAATTAGATACAAATTCTCATGACAATTTCTCTGACACTATCAAATCTGCCAACCCACGCTTGAGACTGGCTTCATTTCATATAATTATAATTTAAGCATTAGAGATTATTATTATCAAAAGAAGTGTTATTGCAAATGAGTTCTTGTTTACTTCTAGGCCGTCCCTGATTAAGTTCACTTATAACCAAATTTTTTTCACCCATGACACGGTCACATCTTTCCTTTTTTTTAGATTTGTTTATCTAGGGCAACATTGTCCTTTTTTTTCTTTTTGTAAGATGAAGACTTGTTTTGCTATTTTTAGCAAGCTGAACGACCGTGTAGAGACTCCTTCATTAAATGCCTGCGAAAACGTTAGAAACAGTGGAATGTCTTCAATTTCGTCTCCCCACTGAATCAAACCGGAGAGAGGTTTTTATCCGTTATCTCTTTGCAAATATCAATACACTCATGTCAGTTCAGTCGACTATACTCCTTAGAGAATTTTGATTCGTGCCTGACCAAAAGAAATCGTTATTAATCCTAAGATAAGGGCTGTGGATTGGTAGTGGATAAGGGCAGTTTTGCAAGCAAACAAAATGCTTTGTCATATTTAGCGGCACCACTTTACTATCTGAGATCAAATCTCAACAAAGCCGACTTTGCTTGCCATCATTCTGTGGTCGTATCAAATAATTACTGGTCAAATATTGTTTGATTTAATCGATTACATTCCTCAGAATTTGTGGCTTTCAAATTATCCAATTGATAAAGTACTGCGGACAGCAGGATCACTGAAAAAATTGACAAAATGTCTCAATTTCTTTCGTTATCTCCCTTTATGTTCTGAACTCACATCTCAAAGAAGTCAGCTTTGCTCATTCTTTTCGGATTCATAATGTAAAGAGTATGTGACTAAGAAGTTCACCTCGCAGCCCTGGAGTTCCCGGTTTCGTTCCGTTGCACGGCACCTTGTACTCAATATGTGTTATTTACCTGTATTCTTTTATTCTTTTACTTGTTTCACTCATTTGACTGCGGCCATACTAGAGCACCGACTTTAGTCGAAAAAATCGACCCCAGGACTTATTCTTTGTAAGCCAAGTGTTTATTTAATCGGTCTCTTAGGCCGAACGGCTAAGTTACGGGGTCATAAACACACTAACGTCGGTTGTCAAGGGATGGTCGAGGACAAACACAGACATACAAACACACACACACACACACACACACACACAAATATACGACGGGCTTCTTTCAGTTTCCGCCTACCAAATCTACTTACAAGGCTTTGGTCGGCCCGAGGTTATAGTCGAAGACACTTGCCCAAGGCGCCACGCAGTGGGAATTAACCTGGACCCATGTGGTTGGGAAGCAAG
>NC_142933.1:94301659-94314159 GCF_046866305.1 Octopus bimaculoides
TCATTTTCGCTGCCATTTTCTACATAATGTGCGGCTATATTGAAGCTCTTCTTTAGCTCGTACCTTCCAGATTTTTTTGTATTGGTTCTTTCCCTTTCGTTCCATATTATAGAAAGTAATGCCACGAGGGTGGAAAGAAGCTTGAACGTTCCTATTCCCAAGTTCTTCAGCTGCGCAATATTCTTCCACTTGACCAGTTCATATTGGTGGATACTTCAGATTACGAAAGGTCGATCAGTCGACCCTATCTACTACTACTGCAACTACTACTACTACTACTACTACTAATACTACTACTACTACCACCACCACCACCACCACCACCACCACCACCACCACCACCACCACCACCACCACCACTACTACTACTACTACTACTACTACTACTATATTTTTATCGTTTAGTCGGTAAGGAAAGCAGTGCCCAAGGTCTCTTTAGAGGACATTCGAGACTAGTTGGAGAAGAGGGAACCCTTAAACCGGAAACCTGACTTGAATGCTTGCAACAGAATAAATTCCAACAGAGCAGGTAGTGGTGTTAAACGGGGCGACGGACGTGTACCACCCAAACAAGGCCAAGGAGTCTGAACAAAAACTGATGAAATTCGATCCGACGTCCTAACAATTCCATCAACCAACCACCATAAGTTGGTATGTCGTTATCGAATCGAGCTTGAAAGGATGTAAAGCAAGAAAAAAAAAAATGAAAAGAAACTCGAGACCCAGCGGGGTTTGAACTCAGCGTCTCTCTCTATAAAATGTTTTAACCAACACTTTAACAACCCGGCTAATTCACCACCGCGTTTCAGCGCGATAAATTAAATTTGATCCGTTATTTTAGTTCCCAAACTTAATAACTGACGTGATGCATATATGATTTTTATAGACAATATACAATTACATTTCGTTGTTTAATTGGAGTTCATGTTGTTATATTTCGCACCACTAAAATGTTGTAAATCTTTAAATACCGGTATCGGCAGATTAGCTGTTAGGTTGTTTTCCTATCTTTTGTAATTAATCCGCTGTTCTATTGACATTCTTGGCCCGACTCCAGATTCCAGATACTATATTTCTATTTTATAGCTCCAGTAAAATAAATAAATAAATAAATAAATAAATAAATAAATAAAGCTAAAAACTAAGGTGAAAGCTTTCAAAAAGATATATATTAGGTTAAGTAGTCTTGACGATTTAGATTGGAAACCGAACTCTTTAAATGAATTAGGGATTTACTTCGTGATCGACCACTGGCTGGCAAAGAGAGAGAAAGAGAGAGAGAGAGAGAGAGAGAGAGAGAGAGAGAGAGAGAGAGAGAGAGAGAGAGAGAGAGAGAGAGAGAGAGAGAGAGAGAGAGAGAGAGAGAGAGAGAGAGAGAGAGAGAGAGAGATCTGCTTATATGAGGATTTCTTGTAAAATACGTAAATTTCGTTTGAAAACATCGCTTTCTATATTTATTACTTTACATCTACTAAGCTTGTTCAGGAGCGGAAAAGACGTTTCTCAACCACTTTGCTTATAAATATTATGAAGACGAAATATAAACAAGATAAAGTTTGCAGGGGAGAATGTCAAACACCTCAAAGCTGCGTGAATCCTGGTAATTGTAAATATTTGGCGTGTTTGTTTTTGCGATCATAGCTATTATTGTGTATAGTAATTTCAATTAAGGATATCAACTGCTTTTCTTTTTTTATTCTTTTTATCAAAGAATATACATATAGATACAACTATTCATGAAACGCCATCAAATGGCCTTCTCTGGCATGTAAATAATGTTTGCCTCCGACTAATCTACCACCATGAGGTTCAGTTTGAAATACGGTAGGCATGTTATTATTTGAATACCAGTCTTTAAAGGATTGTTGAAACTGGTGTAACGAAAGGAATAGCGTCAAAAGGTAAGCTGCGTAGCTCTAACGAAACATTAAGTTATTCTTGTACAATATATTTCTCAGAGCAAAACGTTCTCTTTAATCAACTTTATAACCGTGTGATAATATTCATTTCTACTATAAGCACAAGGCCAGAAATTTTAGGGGAGTAAGGCGGGTCGAGTACGTTGACCCTAGTGCTCAACTGGTATTTATTTCGTCGATCCAGAAAGGATGAAAGGCAAAGTCGATCTCGGGGGGAATTTGAATTCAGAACATAAATCCGGAAGAAATACTACCAACGATTGCCTGCTAACGATTCTGCCAGCTCACCGCCTTGAAGTGTATGATAATACTGATGTCTTCCAACAAAAAGGCGGCCGAGCTGGCCGAATCATTAGCACACCGGGCAAAATACTTAACGGCATTTCGTCCGTCTACATGTTCTGAGTTCAAATTCCACCGAGGTCGACTTTATTTTTCATCTTTTCGGGATCGATGAAGTGGTTACGAGTTGAACACTAGGGTCGATGTAATCGACTTACTCCCTCCCTCGAAATTTCTGGCTTTTCGTCAAAATTTGAAATCAATTTTGATTTCTTTTGGTCAGGCATGTAGTCTATATTTGTAGTGGAATATTGTCAATTATTTCAAAAAAGTCTGGCAGACGCACAATGTAAGAGCGCACCTTCGATGTACGTTTGAGGAAGTACCATTAATGTTTAAAACCGCAGATATTACGCAGATTTTCAATTGAAACTTTTACATGGAGCTGGCATTGAAAGAAGAATTGATACAGAAACAATTGTAATTGATAATTAAAAATGTGTTAAAATCTTTTTTTGCTTTCTTATTTGGATTATATATATATATATATATATATATATATATATATATATATATATATATATATATATATTTCCCTATATACATATGAGTATATATATCCAAATTAAGAGAGAGAGTATGTAAAATTCAGGCTACATATGTTTCCTAGCTAAGCAGATCCTCTGGTGTAATAATTAATGTGTGTGTGTGTGTGTATGTGTGTGTATACGTGTGTATAAGTAAGTTTGTATGTCAGAAAACTGCTATCAAAATGTATGAAAATATTCTTCATTGTCCTGAAAATGCCTCACTATAATGGCGATTGTATCCAATTCAATTGTCCAAACAACCCAAAATCAACTGCCTGCGTTAGTCCGGGGGCGGCTGGCAGCATAAACGTCAGCAGAGGAGAAGAGGGATCATTGGAATCACTGAGAAGGGGCAGTTAGTGAGACCGGGAGAGGTTATGAATGTTACGGAGGGGTGGGTGAAGGTTGTGATAAAGAAGTGAGAGGTGTGAGGGAAGGATAGAGATAATTAGACGAGATGTACTTTAAGAAGCTCAACTGATTTTGATTTTCAGCCGGTTTATATTATTGCTGTAGCAGAGA
This sequence comes from Octopus bimaculoides, assembly GCF_046866305.1. NCBI lineage: Eukaryota > Metazoa > Mollusca > Cephalopoda > Octopoda > Octopodidae > Octopus > Octopus bimaculoides. The sequence continues at coordinate 94,304,973 of NC_142933.1, forward strand.
GAATGAGAAAGGGAGAGATAGTATGTATGTGTGTGTGTGTGTGTGTGTGTGTAACATGAGTAGTCCACAGATGTGTCCCCTTAACATAATTTCCAAGAAGAAATCAGCGTGACATAGTGCGACTTGGCTGAACTTTTAAATAGTAGGTGAAGTCCATCCGATTGACTTCTACGCCTTTTCCGTCCATCCAAATTCTCTCACAGGACATGGATCGATTCCAGGCTATAGCTGAAGCATTTACCCGGTATGTACAGTGAGGAAACGAACTTAGGATATCTTGATCGTGCAGCAAACTTCTTAACTCATCAACCATGCTCTAAATACATACGTGCACGCAAGCACAGACAGACACATAGAGAGAAAGCGATAGAAAGATAAATTGATAGATAGATTAGATAGATAGATAGATAGATAGATAAATAGATAGATAGATAGATTATATAGATAGATAGATAGATAGATAGATAGATAGATAGATAGATAGATAGATAGACAGACAGACAAACCTTAGAAATAAGTACTTGATCAATTTGTTCGATAAATTCTTTAAGGAGATGGCCGCAGTCTAATGACTGAAACATACATACATACATATATATGTATATATATATATATATATATATATATATATATATATATATATATATATATATATATATATATATATATATATACATACATATATATATATATATATATATATATATATATATATATATATATATATATATATATATATATATATATATATATATATATATATATATATATACATACATATATATATATATATATATATATATATATATATATATATATATATATATATAAATATATATGTATATATATACATATATGTATATATATATATATGTATATATATATATATATATATATATATATATATATATATATATATATATATATATATATATATATATATATATATACATATATATATGTATACATATATATATATGTACACACATATATATACACATATATACAAGCATACATATATAATAATTTCACTATTAATAGTGAAACTATTAACTCACATTACAATAGAAACATTATTGTTTCCCTTTTGACGCGTAATACCGAAACAGTCTAAGAGATTACTCCGGGCTCGCATTAGGCAAGAAGCTGAAGATTTTTTTGACCCATGACACTCCATGGTCCCTAAGTAGTATATGCGTAAAATTTGAATGAAATCGATTGGGTAGTTCTCAAGGTTTAATGATGCACACATACGTACATGCAGATAGACAGACAGACAGCACACATTCTCAGTTATATACATATATATATATTCACACACATATGTAAACACACACATACATTAGCAGAATTAGAAGTGTTTGTGTGAAGGACACAAACATTCCTAATTCTTTGACTTCATCAGCTAAGCGCAGACATCACCACATCTGCCAAAGTAGTGATGAAAAAATCACTAAGTCAATGAACGATATTGTACAATGGTTTGCTTAAAAACATGGACAAATAGATTCCGTTAATTCTTTCCCATCCTTTGTAGCACCAGAGGAAATATCCTGGTGATCAGGCTGCCAACTTCAAGTGGTCCACACGCATATTTTATTTTTCACTCCTCTTTTGAAGAATGTGAAGTGATTATTTCCAGTTGTGGTTATTTTGGTCCTCTTTGGAAACAATCATTCTGTTTTAGTAAACTCAAAACACTTCCTTTTTGATTACCAAACATTTTCATTTTTATTTGCCCTCTTGTATAACGACGATTAACTTCCAGTCGGAAATCTGTATGTGAAGATTTTTTTCATGTTTATGTTTTAATGCGAAGGCAATGTGGGTGACTTTCTCGATGTATAAATGAAGTAAACAAACTCGGAAAGAATCAAATCTAAGTTGTTAATGTTTTTAAATATCAAAGCAGTTTTCCATTTAAATAAATACATAAGACTTCATTACAACGCCTAAGTATCCACAATACATAAAAGTCTTCATTCATTACAGCACCTAAGTATTCACAATGCATAAGACTCCATAACAACGCGTAAGTATCCACAATATATAAGACTCCATTACAGCACCTAAGCATTCACAAGTAGGCTGGTTATTGCTTTCAAATGGAAAGAAAGAAAGAAAGGGATTTCACTTATATTGGGTTCAAAATTTTGGCACAAGGACAATAATTTCGGAGGAGAGTGTAAATCGATTACATTGACCCCAGTGCTCAACTGGTACCTATGTTACCGATTCCGAGAGGATGAAATGCAAAGTCGACCTCAGCATAATTTAAAACCCAGAACATAAAACTAGAATTAATGCTGCTAAGCATTTTGCCCGGCATGCTAACGAATTTGCCAATTCGCCGCCTTGGATTTCACTACTATTTTCGTGTTTGTTGCCTAACTAGACTCGTTACTTTTGTGGAAATTCAAATATAATTAGTAAAGTGGCAGTATTGATTAGAACCAATGTAGTCAAGCGATTATTCTATGCTGATGAAGAGGAATAACCCAGAAACCATTGGTACACAGATATTGCTTTGAGTAGTGCGGGGATACCAGTTCCCTTGTTCGAAAATATAACGACGAAGTTAGTGCATCGATAGCCAGTTAGAGACGATGTTTTCCTGGGGCTAGATAACAGCAACATTGGTTTTAATCAGGACTGCCGCTTTACGTTGGCAAACAAACTCTACTCTATGGTACTGTTGCTGCATGTTTCTCGTTCTAAGATTTAGATCAAATATAATTGTTCTCTTCAATGACGTTTGTGAGACGACAACCATCTTCGTCAGTTTGAAAATTAGGTCGAAATGGCTTATACATTGAAGTAAATAGAAGACACCTATTATCACCAATTAACTAGTTTTAGAAATATTTCAAAAACACGAGAAGCAATTTTTAATTTTCTTGAAACATACCTACAAAGTAAAATACGCTCTTAGTATTATTAAAATTTGTGATAAACACCGTTATAAGCCGTTTTACTCGTTGTAAACCGATTCTGTGTCTCAGTCGAAACGATTTTATTTGTCAATTTTTTTTTTAAATGGAAATGTATAAACGTTATAACATCCGGAAATATTTTCAGGACTCATACATTTTTAAGAAACCATCAAGACGAACAAGAATAATCTTGTTTTTTACAAAGCTTTTTTTTTTTTTCATCAACTGATAAATTTTATATCATAAAGAAAAAAAAAAACCAAACCAATCTCTAGTATAGCATTTATATTTCCTATCAACAATACAACGCTTTAGAAATTGCTGGTTAAATTTCAACACTATTTAAAAAATATCTTACAGCATTAGTCAATCGACTTCTTTCAACCTACAAAGATTATTTCTTTTTAAGAACGCCATTAAAACAGCTTAAATAAACGATCTTCTGTTATAAGTTGTTTTTCCCTTCAGAATCATAAACATGCCGAAATGCAGAAAAGAGAATCGCAATCATAGCCAATGCCATTCTCTAATCAATTTGCAATGTGAGTGATTATCTATTTTGTTCTGATATTCATACGAAACAAATATAAAGAAACCAAATAATTTCCTTATCTGGAACAGTAGTAAATGTTCGAGTTTCACATCCCTTTCGAAGGTTTTTTCTATTTACTATGCTAACAGAAAATAGATTTCTTTGTTTTGAACCATTAGATCACAATAAACCTGGAAAAGATATACCATTCTTATGTTAACACTTAATATATCTTATCCAAGAAAGAGGTTTGTATGCGAAGAGCTTTCGTCAGCTAAATTTAATGATTTAAAAAACAATTATGACTCCTTGTCAAGAAATTCAAACTCACACTTTACAGATATGTGTGTGTGTGTGTTTGTGTGCGAGTGTATGTGTTTGTATTTGTGTGGTTGCTATTATATAGCTCTTCATTTTCAGTTTGGTAGCCCAAGGGAACATGAAGGGCCTAGTGGTTAGGACGTTGCACTCACGATCTTACAATCGCGGTTTCGATTCTCGGGCCAGGGGATGCGTTGTACTCTTCAGCAAGAAGCATCATTTCAAGTTGCTCTAGTTTACTCAGCTGTAAACGAGTTGCAGCAATATCTGGGGAATTTAAACGTGCAATAGATCGACGTCCCGTTCAAAAGTGAAGGGTGTTGTAGTATCTACCACAAATACGCCGTATAAATAGGGTTAATATCCGGCTTTAAGAGTTCATGGACTCGTGACAGAACTAAACTTAACCAAAAAGCAGTGCTCAAAGCCATTACCTTTTGCTGTTGTACAAAGATATGTCGACATCCATTTTTGCCACTTTTATGTTAAAATCAATATAAAATTATATAGTTGTTATGCACTAGAATCTGAAGAGAGAGATAGGTCGATAGTTACGACTGGCCTTCAGTTTTCTGTATTTATTTGCTATTTATATCAGTTACATTTTCTAAGCTCTTTATCCGTCAATGTTTTCTCATCTTGCTAATTAAATAAAGGAGATCAACAAAATATTTCGGATATTTTAAATTTGTGTTGGGATGTTGGTGAATGTGCAATTAGGATAAGTAGTGTGAAATTTCTCTTAAAATGCCTGTAACAAGGAACATTTGTTTTATAAAAGAGGTGCTATGTGAAATATGCATGAAACTACTGCGGCCTTTAAAAGACAGCGTTCAACGGGATATTACAGAAAAGAAATGATAATAAAATCTTTATATTCACGAATAATTTGATAATCGTCTTCAGCGAAAATTCGTTAAATGTGGTTTCCTCATTTCAGTGTCAGTCGAAAAAAGAAGAGAGAGAGAGAGAGAGAGAGAGAGAGAGAGAGAGAGAGAGAGAGAGAGAGAGAGAGAGAGAGAGAGAGAGAGAGAGAGGTGGGGGTCGTTTTAGTCCTGAAATGTTCAACTTCAACAGCTAAAATTTCTTATCAAACTTTACCGCTCATTCTGACTTAACTGTCATCAAATGTTCGTTTTTAGACCCCAGGGAGGAGGGCTTTTTTCTTTTCCTTTTTATGTCATTTCACCAGCTGTCAAGTTTCTTGTTTCAAAGTTGAACATGTTCCTTCGCATAAAGAAAGAGTACATACATACATGTTTGTGTGTGTGTGTATGAGGTAGGGTATTTTGTTCCACTTTTTTCTCGATAGAAGAGGTAGTTTTATCTTTTACTTGTCCGAACGTATATAAAGTTATGCTCCCTTTCTTTTATATAAATTTTGTACCTGCTGACTTCATGCTGTTCCATTATACCAGTCCACTTTCACTTGACATCAGCTCTGTCATTCTTGTAGCTTCTTCGCTCGCTCTAAATGAGTTCCACTATTTTTTTTTTACCACCGCTGTTGCTCCTGTATTTATGATAAAGGATTCTCAACTCTTCCTTTATAAATAATATCTACAGAATCTGGTCAAATGACAACAGGGGAATATAGAAATCTATTTTCAATATCATTGTCAATAAGAAACAAATATCTAATCAAAGACGAACCTTTGATATTTGGTTTATTATCTAAACATAGCATAAATAAAAGAGGCTTCATAGACATAAATGACTTAATTCATTTAATGTCAACCCGCCTGTAACTGCGCTTGGTTCTATGCGACAGACTTCATATTTTAAAATGTTATAAGTTAAACCCTCACATCAAAATTTCGCGTTAATTTACGTTCCAAACACCAACTTTCGAATATGCCGGAACGTATGAAGAATGACAATGCAAATTATTGTTTTTGACTATAGATACTCACAGTGCATATAACGATTTATTATTGGTTCGCAAATATCAGCACGGATCAGCCATTTGGTCGATGAATTTATAGACAAGGACTGATACTCTTGTTTGATTCCTTGGTTCGTTGGATGCTTCTGACTGACGAGACACATCGATGTCGAAACACCGGGTATCTCGGGATCCTTTGTGTGTGATGACCGCACATTCGTCGAAAAGGAGAAGTAGTTCTCCTGTGACGAAACACAGCAGTGATTATTCTATTCACGTTCGAATCTGTCGGAACGTATTAAGAATAAATACGAAAATCTACGTACTCAACTAAATTTTTCGTTATTTTCAAAATTAATTGAGACAGAGGCATGCAGAGGTTACAAGCCCATTTATTACTTTTTTGTTATGATAATGAGGTTAATCTTATTTGGTTCAGTCTTATATGCTAACACGGTGTGTCTGGCTCTCCTTTGGTTAGATGTTTTAGCTGACCGATATCTTATTAATAGAAACTCATTTTGCTTCTAACCATTTAAACAATGAAGTCCAGAGTTCGTGGCTGTTGTTGCTTTTTTTTTTCACCCACAATCTGTTCCCCCACAGTAATATATGTGGATCATTTAAATAATAAAAATAATAATTCTTTCTATTATAGGCACAAGACTTGAAATTTTCGGGGAGGGGTCTAATCGATTAGATCGACTCCAGTGATGAACTGGTACTTAATTTATTGATGCCGGAAGTTTGAAAGCAAAGTCGACCTCAGTGGAATTTGAACTCAGGAAGTAAAGCCAGAAGAAATGCCGCTGAGCATTTATTCCGGCGCCATAACGGTTCTGTCAGCTCTCTAATAATATAACAAACTAATAATATAACAAACTAGACTACGCGTGACCCGTTGGGTCACCGGGAAGCTCTGAGTTTCCCAGCAACGGAGTTTTGCTTCGTGGATTTTTTTCTTTTCCAGGTAATTTCGTATGCTTTCAATGAATATGACATCGAGAGGTTACAGTTTCTTCCTTTTCAGGATGAAGTTAAATTCGGAACATTTTCCCATTATGCACCGTTTTGAGTATTTTTACCCTCAAACCCCGAATATCTCAATAACTATTGCTCCTATTTACGCGAAACTTGTTTCATTCCGTTCGTATTAACATTTCAGGGTAAACTTAATTCATAGTATTTTCTCATTATGCTCCAGTTTGGTTGGGTAACATTGCAAGCAAGCAAGTAAGATTCAAACTGATTTTTAATGTATTATAGATTTGTCATTAAGAAATTGATGTTTCGTCATTAAATGTGATATAACTTTCGAAGGGGTGCAAACATTAATCAAACATTTTTTAGGGGTATAGGAAATAGGGGTGTAGGGAATAGGGGTGTAGGGCTGAAAAACACAAAATTAGATAATGCAATGCAAGATATCATTAGAAAGACGAAATGGTTATAACTGGAATGCTTTTGATCATAAGGTCTGTTTGATCAGAATTGACCTGAGGTTAATCAAATATCAGCACGTTACTACTACTACTACTACTACGACGACGACGACAATCACCACCACCACCACCACGGCCACTGCCACCGCCACCGCCACCATCACAAAGCATGACTATGTCGGTCACCGCTAGATCACTACCACAAGCCCAGCTTCTATTAGTACCACGGCGACGACGACGACGATGACCACTGCCACCACCACCACCACCACTCATCAACTCAGTTTACGCTGCATCACTTCAATGTCAAGTTTTGTTTTAATTTCATTAATCTCAGTTGTTTTTCTTTCTTTCTTTCTTTCTTTCTTTTGGACATGACATGCTTACCTTGTTAGTTAAATGTGATAAACGGAGATTGTGCAGGAACCTGTCGTATTACAAACATACATACACACATACTACATACACATATACATACATATATCCACACATACATACATACATACTTATATATATATATATATATATATATATACGTATGTATGTATGTATGTATGTATGTATGTATGGGTTCCTGCACAATTTCCGTGTATCAAATTCGACTCACAGGGTAACCAGAAAGAACTAATTGTACCACCGGTACATTTTTCATAATGAATAATCTGTTTCTTTTTTTTTTTTTTTTTTGCACAAGGAGGGAGTAAGTCGATTACATCGACCTTAGTGCTCAACTGGTACTGGAAAGGATGAACGACAAAGTCGACTTCAGCAGAATTTGAACTCAGAACGTAAAGCACCGGAAGGAATGCTGGTAAGCATTTTGTCCAACGCGCTAACGATCTTGCCAGCTCTCTGTCCTATTCGTAATGACTAATGAATAAGCGGCGCAATTTTATCGAGCGAGTTGTATTGGATCCATTTATCCTTTACTCGACGAAAATAAAGTAATCTATGAGTTGCAGCTTTCAAGAAGAGAAGTAAAATCTCTGGAGATGTTGTTTCAGTGAGAAGCAGATATTTTTTGTTCTACGTGTGTGTGTGTGTGTGTGTGTGTGTGTGTGTGTGTGTGTGTGTGTGTGTGTGTGTGTGTGTGTGTGTGTGTGTGCGCGTGTGTGTGCAAACGTGTATTGTTACAGTTATGGGAAAAAAAAATAAAAAGCTACGAGAATTAACGCGTCCGTCCAGTTGCGAGGAAAAGATGTGTAAGATAAAGTGAACGAAACGCTTGAAGAACGTTGAAATATGCTTTCTTCTCCAAAATACGAACAAGAATGGGAAAGAAGATATGCTGGAGAGGAAGAGAGAGAAGGGGAGGAAGAGAAAGTTGGGAATAGAGAAGAAGAGAAAAGGGAAGAGAGAAATAACGAAAGAGAGAATATATCACCGTAAAGAGGAACGCCTACATGGTCGCTAGATCTGTGAAAAATAGCTGCCACATTTTCCTAAAAATCGCACATTACAGTCTAAAACATAGAGAGACTACATTTGTCAACATAATCCAGTGGTTCTCAACCATTTTTTACCTATGGATCCCTTTGACTCGGATAGACCTTCATAACCATTCGATGTTTTAAAAAATCATATATTTTAATAATTAAATATTAAGAATTGCATTTGAAATCTGGTTAAAATATTTTGTGTATTGTCGAAGCATAACCAATTTGTTGCACATAAGTTTTAACAACAAAATCTTATATGGATCCCAAAAGGTCATGTAGATCCCCAGCTGAGAACCACTAACATATTCTTTTTGTTTTTTTTTGTAGCACTCCATCGCTTACGACGTCGAGGGTTCCAATCGATCCGATCCACGGAACAGCCTGCTCGTGAAATTAACGTGCAAGTGACTGAGCACTCCACAGACACGTGTACCCTTAACGTAGTTCTCGCGGATATTCAGCGTGACACAGTGTGACAAGGCTGACCCTTTGAATTACAGGCTCAACAGAATTAGGAAGTAAGAGTGAGAGAAATTTGTGGTGGAAGAGTACAGCAGGGTTCGCCACCATCCCCTGCCGGAGCCTCGTGGAGCTTTAGGTGCTTTCGCTCAATAAACACTCACAACGCCCGGTCT
>NC_142933.1:94319159-94321659 GCF_046866305.1 Octopus bimaculoides
GAGAGAGAGAGAGAGAAAGAGAGACAGACAGACAGACAAACAGACAGACAGAGGAAAGAAGAGAGACAGCATAGCGACGGTTTGGGTTGACTATCCTTGTTGCCAGCGAAACGGTATGTACCGGCTGTCTGAGCAACTCGTTGTTTTTAATGGCGGAAGAAACAGGAAAAAAATATTACAAAAATTGCGATTCTCACTTTGAAACTGACAATTTTGAAAATCTTTTTAGATTACAGAACGCCCCGCGCGATCGCATGAACAATACTTGAATTATAAGCGCACAAACAGACAGAACGGATTTTATATATATTATATATACATATATGTATAATATTTAATGTCTTCTTTTGTTTAGCGGTTGGGAAAGAAAGGCAATTTATTATTTTGCATAACATGTCAAAATTGTTGAACTATTATTGCGGGTCACAAGAATTATATAAAAGATTTATGTATGTATGTATGTATGTATGTATGTATGTATGTATGTATGTATCAGACATGTGCTGTCAGTAATTACTCAGGGTAGGCAGTTGGTGACCTTCATGTAGAAAAACACAACTTAGTTGAAGGCAGATCTTTTGTAAAACTTTGTAAATTTGTAAAACTTTCCGGAAATCTTCTCGTGTGTGTGTATATATATATATATATATATATATATATATATATATATATATATATATATATATATATATATATATATATGTATGTATGTATATATATATATATATATATATATATATATATATATATATATATATATATATATATATATATATATATATATTTATATATATATTATAGTTTCGGCTCTGTTTTATCACAGACCTGGTCTACTTTCTATCAAAACATTAACTCTTACGTTGTTGGTGTTTCTTTTTGGCATTACTGAAAAACTGGACGAACTTGTTTTGTTTTCAAGTCTTATTATTATTATTACTATTTATTATTATTATTATTATTATTATTATTATTATTATTATTATTATTATTATTATTATTATTATTATTATTATGTATTTTGCTATCAGTTGAAACTGATATTCGTTTGTTGGAATTTGAGAGAAAGAAGGGGCAGACTGACAGACCGACAGAGATTGAGAATAAACGAACAAATTCGTTTTGTTCCATTCCGAAAGAAAGAATGCGAGGTGAAAACAAAATCTGCCATGGAACAGCTGGAACAATTCACTAAATAAATAACTAAATAAATAAATAAATAGATAAATAGATAAATAAAACATTTGCAAAGTTTTATAAAAGTATGGTTTGTAGCAGGCAGCCGCCAAACAGACAGTGTAAAAAAAATTCCAGTAAATCATCTTAATATGTATTTTCTCCTTGATTGCTATATGTCTCATGTTAAGTAATGGTTAAGTAGGTTAGACTTTACATACGAGATCTGAAGTGAAAGAAAATATGTTTTATTATGTTTTATTAACCGATAATTTAAAAAATACGCTTTCATATCAAATTCCTGGCACTGTCGTTGTTGTTGTTGTTGGCACTCCGTCGCTTACGACGTCGAGGGTTCCAGTTGATCCGATCAACGGAACAGCCTGCTCGTGAAATTAACGTGCAAGTGGCTGAGCACTCCACAGACACGTGTACCCTTAACGTAGTTCTCGGGAGATATTCAGCGTGACACAGTGTGACAAGGCTGACCCTTTGAATTACAGGCACAACAGAAACAGGAAGTAAGAGTGAGAGAAAGTTGTGGTGAAAGAGTACAGCAGGGTTCGCCACCATCGCTTACCGGAGCCTCGTGGAGCATTAGGTGTTTTCGATCAATAAACACTCACAATGCCCGGTCTGGGAATCGAAGCCGCGATCCTATGATCGCGAGTCCGCTGCTCTAACAACTGGGCCATTGCGCCTCCACACCTGCCACTGTCACGATGATACAAACATTGGAACATTTTAACATCAGTACAAAGTATCCATTTTACCAGCGACCACGTATAGGCTTCATCATCGTCTTGCCTCGCTTAATGAGAAAACAGATATTTTAGATAGGCGTGGCTGCGTGGTAAGACGTTTGTCCCCAAGCCACATGTTGGTATGTTTACATCTCCGTAACTTAGCAGTTCGATATAAGACACCGACAGAATTAGTATCAGGCTTTAAAAAAAAAATAAGTACTAGGTATCGGTCCATTTCACTAAAAACCCTTCAATGCGATGCTCCAGCATGGCAGCAGACCAAGGACTGAAACAAGTAAAAGATGAAAGATAGAGGGAGAAAAAGATGCTAAGAAGACCGCTCTTTGTTTAAGTTGGATAAAGGTTATGAAATAAATGTTTGTACGTTGTATGAGTAATTGTTTCATGAGTGGAATTTACGAACTTATTTGCAGGAATTTTGAAGCGACTTCATTATCATAAGGGCGGAATTTCATTATCACATAATTCTTGCAGCGATCTGATTTATCATGAAGCAGGAATTTCATAGTTTCAGTGCTTCGTATGAGAAATTTATAAATAAGGAATTCAGTTGTCTTTTC
>NC_142933.1:94326659-94331659 GCF_046866305.1 Octopus bimaculoides
TAACGTTAAACTAACTCTTCCGTTTTCTAATCTTCTCTTTTAGTTCTATATGACGAATCTTATCAGTTTTTATCTCGTCTGAGATATTATGAATATTAGCTACATTTACTTTGCTCAACCGTTCAGGGTTCATATTGGACCGGAGACCAATTGTGGACTTCAATACGTGCATCAATGGCCGCAGCTCTTGGCGGAATACGCGAAGTCGATAGTAGCTGAAAGACGGTTGGCGGTAATAGTTATGTGAGGGGTATGGATGTTCAACTTACTTCCGGTATGACTACATCTTATGAAAATATACTTTACCAGCTTTCGTTATCAGAGTGTTTAGAGGAAATTGTTATTTGAAAAGAGAGAAAAACTGGCCTTTTGAATAGTCTTAAGAAATCAATGTATATTTATGTCATATAAGTGTGTTAAACAGACGCAGTTGCTTGGTTCTTGCTATTCGTTTGTACCCACCGATAGTTGATCGGCCATATTGCCTTCAGTTACATCGGCCCCAATGTTCAACTGGTACTTTTTTTATCGACTTCAGAAGGGTGAAAGGCAAAGTGGAACCCAGTGACAGTTGAACTCAAAACGTAAAGATGGACGAAATGCTGTTCAGCATTTTGTCCGACGCGCTAGAGATTCTATTAGGCTCGCCGTCTTAAGCAAAATTATAATATAAAGATAGATTACGTAATCTATAAATTTGTAGAATTACAGCGTCGTTATTTTTCTCTGCACAAAGGCGCACCGCAAGTTCTTATGCACTTGCCGTTTGTTGCATTTGCTAAAAAGATCTCTTCACACGTTGAAGAGTGTATCTTATATGCTTAACAACGAGAATAGAGAGAATAGAGAGAATAGAGACACAGAGAATGGAAGAGGGAGAGAGAGAGAAAGAGAGAGAGAGAGAGAGAGAGAGAGAGAGAGAGAGAGAGAGAGAGAGAGAGAGCGGGAGAGAGAGGGAGAGAGAAATTGAGAGAGAGAGAGAGAGAGAGAGAGAGAGAGAGAGAGAGAGAGAGAGAGAGGAAATGTATCCGTAGTTATTATCAAGGAAATTATTGCGTGACCTCAAATCCAACAAATATTGTAGTAAACACAATGTTAAATCTTGTTATGGAAACTCTGAAGGTTATTTCTCCAATGAAATGAAATAAAATAAAAAATGTAACAAGAAAGAAACACACGAAAATAAAGGAGTGAGTGCTTTAGAGAAGGATCAATAGAGAAGTATTTAATAACACTTCCTATCAACAGTTTTCCGAAGAAACGTCTTGGAAAATGAATATGTTATCTGAACCATTGAGGTATTCATTCATTCGTTCGTTCGTTCAGTTTCAGGATGTGTTTGCTGTATATATGGTGTGTGCAGACACATACATACATACACACACACATAAATACATACATACATACATACATACATACATACATACATACATACATGCATGCATGCATGCATTCATATATACATACATACATACATACATACATACATACATACATACATACATACATGCATGCATGCATGCATTCATATGTACATACATACATACATACATACATACACACACACACACACACACACACACACACACACACACACATATATATATATATATACATACACAAATATAGAGATATATAGTATCTCTTTCTCTTTATATATATATACATACATATATGCATAAATGTGTGTGCGCGCGTGTCTGTATATGTGCGTGTGTGTGTGTGTGCACGAGCAAATGTGTGTGCGTGAATAGTGTGTGGGACCAATCTATTTTCAAGTCATTCTGCAGCTCTCGACTTTAAGTCTTAAATGTAACAGACTAAACTTCTGAAGAAAAAAGGAAACTTGAGACTGTTCTTAAAAGATCAAATATAATTTAAATATCAAATGTTCTACTTTACACTTTAACGGTAAATAAGGAAGATATGTATATATATATATATATATATATAGATATATATATATACACACACACACACACACACACACACACATATATATCACTCTTCCTCTATTGCTCACGTGGATCCCACGTCACCATCGGCTATCTTTCTTTCTTCTCCTAACTTATGTTTCTTTCTTTCTCTTCGTTGTAGCTGGATAAAGGAAGACGTGTTCTTGTCTGTCTCCTGTCCAAGCTTCATTTACGCGTTCGCCATCACAACCTCGTTTAGGCTTAGCAGCCCTTCCTGTTTGTTTTGACTGTCCTGTTTGTGTGTGTGTGTGTGATAGCCTCTCTCCAGTAATAACTCTATGTAAACCGGCGTTCTTGTTTCTAACGGGCACTTACTTAGCCATATAATATTATAACTCGTACGTAACCTTTTCATTTCGCATTTGTCTTGCTTCTATATGTTGGTTCCCTGACGATGAATATATGTGCAATTCCAGCACCTCTTACTTCTTTGGAGTAGAGTGCACATATATTTTGAAACATATGTAGGAATTAAAGAAACTTTTGTTTATATGCGTTTTGCTCTATTTATTATTATTATTATTATTATTATTATTATTATTATTATTATTATTATTACTATTATTATTATTATTATTATATATATAAACACGTGAATTAAGTGCACGCCTAACACAGTAATTCACGATATTGATTTATAAAAACATTTATTATTGCTTGTAGCATATTATGGTTGTTGCATAACGAAATACCGCGTGCTTACAAATCATTAATATATATATACATATGTGTGTGTGTGTGTGTGTGTGTGTGTGTGTGTGTGTGTGTGTGTGTGTGTGTGTGCGCGCGCGCGTGTAAGTATGTATGGGATCAAGTCGAAGCCAAAGGGACGAGTAGAGCGCTCGAGATGACACCTCTCTAGAGAGTGTTGTGTTTTATCGTCAAGAGTGATCACCCTAGTTCTTCTGTACTTGTATGATCTGTTGATAGCTTGTAATAGTTTCTCAAGAATAAAATATACCCTCCGAATGCAAAGGAGTATTCCTTGGTGGGTTGTATCAAAAGGCTCTTTGAAATCGTTGCGTGCATGCATGCATCAATACATACATACGTACATACATACATACATACATACATACATACATACATACATACATGATGGCCGTCCACTCGTGACCGAGGAAGACTATTGCTGATCTTCAGGAACATTGTGCGCTCTATGACTAACTTATATTTTGCATTTGCGGCTCCGTTGGTGGCTAATGAGCCCTGCTCATAACAAGCAAACACGACTGCAAACATTGCAGACCAAGCTTTCCCCATTCATCAACCCAGCAGTGTGCTTTCGAGCAGCCGCTTAAGTTCTTCCTGCTAAATACGTGCTCTCTCAAAAGTGTAAATATATTTAGGAAAAAGAAAAAAGAAAGAAAAGGCACATATCGAGCAGAGGCCAGCAATGCCTGTGCAAAGTTTAGGTTCAATAAGGCTTGCACGACACCTGACAGTCCCTCTCCCCTTTATTTACATGATCCAGAGACAAGCCAGAGCAAGATGTCTTGTGCCAATATGAGTCGCAGGCTCAGGGATATGGGAGCACCATGATCTTTAGCATAAACCAAAGATCTCCAAAATGTCCAATGCCATTCCCTGCATATTTGGTTTTATATCAGAGTGACCTTCTCCTAGAGACATGCTTCAACAGAAGCTGAGTGGTACCTCACTCCCATTGGTCTTTCAGCACGCCGGATACCATCCCAGAATTTGTGCGTACCCGTGCTATTGCAAGATAGCCGTTGAGCCTGCACTAGGTTCATCCGACCTTTCAAAAAAACATACATACATACATACATACATACATACATACATACATACATACATACATGCATACGTATTTTTTCTACTATAGATACAAAGCCTGAAATTTTGGTAGATGAGTGCTTGGCGATTATGTCGGCCCCGAAAGGATGGAAGGCAAACTTGATTCCGGTGCAACGTAAAGGCGGACGAAATGTTGGTAAGGATTTTATTCGGCGTGTTAATGATTCTGTCAGCTCGCCCTATATATATATACGCACATACCTACGTGTGTGAGTATACAAATGTATGTGTATATGCATGCATATGTTAGACAGTCAAATACACACACACGCACACACACACACACACACACACATACACACACACACACACACACACACACATATATATATATATATATATATATATATGATTAATAAAAAAACTGAAAAAAAACCAAGAAAAAATAACATTGCAAGGACGTGGTATATGCAAAATATTAAAAGAGGTTCAGGGAAGGAAAGAAAGATGGTTTAACATTTCGAGCAAAGCTCTTCTTCAGAAACAGGAGACAGAGGAAAATCCAAGAGAAAAGGAGGACGGAGGAAAGAAATCGCCGACAATCCACATATAGTTACATTTTGGAAATGTATGTATACACACATATACACACATATACATACACACACATATATACATAGTATTTGTACTCACACACGGAAGCCCACACACATATGTCTACATGCTCATGTTTATATATAAATTTTCTATATAAAAAGAATTAATAAAGTAGCAGTTCCCTTAATATATTTGAACTCCGCTCCAAAAACTCTGTATTCGGTTTTAGTTTTCAAATCCATCGAGCATCGACTTTGTCTTGTTTTTCCCTCGGGGCGAGTCGATAAAATAAATTACAAGAATTCAAAAAGAAATGCGGTTCCAGTGCATTCCTACAGACATGAGTATAAAGCTGGCTCAGTTCCAAGTCAGAAAAAGGTATTATCTACGTTTCTTACATTACATAAAAAGAACTATTTCGATAAACGACCTCGAAAAGGATTGCGTATCCGCTAAATATTTTATTTGTTGACCTTATTTATATATATATATATATTTGTTATTATTTTTTTCTCGGTAGTAGAGTATTTTTTTTTCTCAGACGTGGCTGTGTGGTAAGATGTTTGCTTTCTGAGCACATGGTTCTAGTTTCAGTCCTACTGCGTAACAGCTAGGGCAAGTGTCTTCTACTATAGTCTCTGGTCGACGAAAGCCTTCTGAGTGAATTTA
>NC_142933.1:94336659-94339159 GCF_046866305.1 Octopus bimaculoides
TTTGTCTGATTTGTTCAAGGTGGTGAGATTTCATATCGGCACACCTGCATGTGCTCCTACCCTGGTTGTTGGCTCATTTGCTGTATGAGGGCGTTTGATCCTGTTGCCCTCATCAATACTTCATGCTGGGACGTTGGTTCGTCAGGTATCGTGGACAGGAGAATCCCCAATTACTTTTTTGAAGACATCCGCATTGTGTAGATTTCTTAATGTTTTGAGCGGTGCATTGAATGGCTGTCTATAGGCCTTTCAACTTTCAACTTTTGAAATACCTGGTCCTAACTGTAGCTGGAATGGATGGTAAATTCGGTACAACGCAATGGCGTCCAGTTCGGGCATTTGTATTACACTTGATACCGAAATTTTACTTACTAACCTTCCAATATTTTCCAGTACAATATTACCTATCCATTACAGTATTTCCAGTACACTATTACCTATCTCTCAAGTCTTCGCCCCAGGGAGTAAAGTCGTAGGAAATAACCACGAATTCCACGTAATTCCAATACCTAAATTTGAAAACTCATTGACCTAATAATAGACTGCGGTAGCTCTGTGTTGAGAAGCTTGCTTTCCAACCACTTGGTTCCGGGTTCAGTCCCACTGAGGCGTACCTTGGGCAAGTATCTTCTACTTATGTCGTGCCCACCCCACTTTTCTTGATACCCTAACATTAATGGTTAATCCAGTGCTGTATCTTCTTTATGCGTGAATCAATTCAATTCACCTGAGTCTTTCTGCTAACCCTAATTATTCAGTACTTCCTCCTCCCCTTCAACATCACTGCCACTCCTTTATTTGCTCTTTATTTCCAACACGAAACATCACAACTTTCCTTGGATCCGGCTATTTTACTACTTGGTGTTTATTCGTTTGAATGCACGCATACCCACGTATATATGTGCATGTGTACATGTTTGCGTTTGCACGTAATCATGAGCTGAAATGCGCATGTATGTATGTATGTATGTATGTATGTAACTAAACCGGCAATACCATTTAGTACAAAAGATTGTAGCTTTCAAAAGACAATGGTCGTTAAGGGGACGTTTCAATTGTATAGGAAAGTTACAAGCCGAAGAGGACTTGTATTATTGTTCCTGGATAGATTTCAAGAATTAAAATTCTTAATGAAACTTAAAACATTTTTACAACATAAATAGCTTACTTTCATCGTATTTCTATTAAGTAGCTTATGATCACTTTTACTGAAGCTATTATAATGGCTTTTTATAATAGCTTTCCTAAAATGTCACAGATGATTTGTTGTAAAATGAAAAGAGCTTAAATTTAAGAAGTCTCTGGCCAAAAGGATGCGCTTGTTAAGACTATATGTTGAATGATTTTAGCGTAGAATATTTCTCTATGAAGCCGCATCGTTTGTTACTGCTTCTTTCGTTGCTCAATCTCGCAGGATAACTCAGATATAACATGTATTTGGAGTAATACCACAGACTCCGACGTTTCAGCCTGCTAGCCTTTGTCAGATTATACAATTCTTAAGTTAGCACAGTCTGGCGAAAGGTAGCAATCCGAAACTTCGAAGTCATTGTCACCCTTGTTCTTGTAGAAGTTTAATAAATATATGTGTGTATGTTCAGCCTAGTTCCGCAGGTTATGATAGAAATTACAGTGGGATCGAACCCGAAGTCATGTAGTTGCAAAGTTTCTAATCACATAGCTATGTGTAAGTCATTTTTGATTGGTACTTTATTTTATTAACTCCAGAAAAGATGTAAAGCAAAGGTGACCGCAATGAGATTTGAACTCAGAGTATTAACGGTCGTAACTAAATAGCTAAATATCGCAATGCATTTTGTCCCACAACTCTACGACTCTGCCAATGCCACTATCTGTTTTTAATGAGAATAATATTAATATACGTTAATCACTATTAGCTTAATAATATTCCGGATTTAAGTGATTTAATTGCATGGAAGGCCAATGGAAAGCTGCGGATTCATAATCTACCTAGTGAATCGGCAGAGTGGTTAGAGCTTCGAACATATGGCTGGGTGGTATTTGTTCAAATCCCACCGATTTTAACTTTGACATTCATCATTTCAGGGTGGATAAATAAAGTACCAGTCTTGTACTGGGTCGAATCTTCGATTTCTTTTTCTTTCTTGTTTGTCTCTCTTTCTGGAGGAAATCGGCTGTGACCAAACCAAGAAAGGAATGGGCTCATCCAGGTTCAAAAATGCCTATGACACGCCGTGTCACTGCGGTATCTCTACGATTTTATTAGGCGCTGAGGGACCAAGGTAGGATAAATATACAAGGAAAGTTTTGTTGCTTAGTCCTCAATTATGATTATTGTTCTGTAGCTTTTATTGAGCAAACCCATGATTAAAAGCGTACCAGATGTGACCATTCCGAGTTTTTGTTTAGTCCCAATCTCTCATAATTGAGAAGGTCAATGACCCAAAGTATTCCAGCTGTGACAATCCTATCGTTTTCTTTTTTCGGCATCTTTCGTATTTCTCAACACCTTCCGTTG
>NC_142933.1:94344159-94424159 GCF_046866305.1 Octopus bimaculoides
CTTTCATTGTTGGCTCACTTTGGTGACGGGTGTTGGCGGAAGCTGTTGTTTGAACCTCATATTTCAGATGCTTATCTGCGTCATCTGTCTCTGTGTGAGACGTCCGCCATTGTAACAGAAGTGTGCTTATAGCTGATCCTCACAATTATCATTTTGAACAGTTCAGAAACATTTTCCCTCCCTGTCAACTACTTTATCTACATGCTTTGACACCGTATGCATTCCATTATTCTTTCTCTGCTCATTTTATGATAAAGAAATCTAACATAACGATGACTAGCATATTTATTCTTAATACGTTCGAAGGTGAATGTGTTAATCGCTGTTGGATACCGTCACAGAACGGCTTCTTCTTCTTTGCGATGAATGTATGTTCATAACACACTGGATTCATCAGCGCAGGGGACTGTGGGACATCTGGTGTCTCGACTTCCTTATGTCTCGTCAGCTAGGAGCATACCGAAAAGTTGCTAGTCGTCAAATTCGTCTTCATTATAGGAACAAATATAGCTAATATTTATCATGGCGGAATATTTGGTAAACAGCAAAGAAAACCTGCTACAGTATGCTGCTAGTGCAGAAGGAGTTAACAAAAATGGACTTGAGAATGCTCATGAATTCCAAACAAGAACAGCCAACGAGAGAGAAGAAGCCCTACTCCGTATGGAATTACATGGTCAGTTCCACCGTGAAACCAACAAATTAAAAGACAAGGGAGCATCATGGAGGTGTCTCAGCAAGAGTGATCCAAAAAAGAATACTGAAAGTCTAATCATCGCGGCCCAGGACCAGGTATTGAATACCAACTCAGTGAAAAAGAATATATACCACACGAGTGCATCGGACCTCTGCAGAATTTGTGGGAAGAGGGTCGAAAGTGTGACCTACATTGTTAGTGCTTGTGAAAGTTTTGCGCAGAAAGAGTACAAGCATAGACACGACAAAGTAGCCCAAAACCTCCACTATGCCGTAAGTATGGTTATGAAGGTACGGGTCTTTGGTACCAACATACACCAGGAAAGCTAATGGACGAAAAGGGGAAAGCAAAAATCCTCTGGTACATTGATTTCCAGACAGACAAAGTGTTAGAGCACCGAAGGCTGGATATAGGAGGGACAAACATAAGTGCCTAATAATCGACTTATCAGTGCAAAGAGATCAACACGTCATCATGAAAGAAAGAGAAAAAGTTGATAAATATAGAAACCTGAGAATTGAGATTGCTAAGATGTGGCAGCTACGAGATTCGAGCATAAATGTTGTCCCTATTATCATTGGAGCATTGGGTTTAATATCACCCTATCTGAAAACCTTAGAAATACCCTACAATCTAGATGTATTGCAAATGTCAGCATTACTTGGAACTGCACGCATATTGCGTAAAGTACTGTCTGAGGTCCTTGTTGTGACTTGACAAACAGTACAAACCCCCAGTAGACACAATATCTTCAATCAACAACCCCACGATATTGTATATTGTATACTGGCAGAAACGTTAGCATGCCAGGCGAAATGTTTAGCGGTATTTCGTCTGCCGTTACGTTCTGAGTTCAAATTCCGCCGAGGTCGACTTTGCCTTTCATCCTTTCGGGGTCGATAAATTAAGTACCAGTTACGCACTGGGGTCGATGTAATCGACTTAATCCCTTTGTCTGTCCTTGTTTGTCCCCTCTTTGCTTAGCCCCCTGTGGGCAATGAAGAAATAAAAAACGTTAGCACGCCGGGCGAAATGCTTACCAGTATTTCATTTGCCGCTACGTTCTGAGTTCAAATTCCGTCTAGGTCGACTTTGCCTTTCATCCTTTCGGGGTCGATTAAATAAGTACCAGTTGCGTACTGAGGTCGACCTAAGCGACTGGCTCCCTCCCCCAAAATTTCGGGCCTTGTGCCTAGAGTAGAAAAGAATATTCTAATATTTGCTTTCTCGGTTTCAAAAGGAGAAGGCTGTTGTTAACCCTATGTCAACGGTTTTTATTTTATCAGGTAACTAGGTTGCACTGCCGGTAATCATCTCGGCCGAGACCAATAATTAGCGCACGACAACGGTTCGGCGTATATTTACGTCAACCGCTTTAAAGCGTATACCTCTTATTTATGTAAACTGTCATCACTGCGAGGACCCTAAATTCAACGAAACTGGCGTAGCTGGATGCGACTGTAAATTCTGTGAAGGACCAGAAGAATTTGCTGAACGTGTACAAATTTGATAGGAAGTCATAGAGAAATTGGTGGTGTCACCACCAAAACTGTTTCTATACTATTATGGTAATGAAGTCTCGCACTAAGTTGGAAATATTTACATGAAAAGTCTAACAAACCTATCAGATTCCTTGAAATTTGCAGTAGCCTTTATTATCGATTCCGTGAGTGATAGCGGGTATTTTATATCAACTGATACACAAACAGATGCAAAACCGCAACAGGTAGGGCTGCGTACATTTTTGTCGTCTGATTCAAAGCGAGTACACAGCGCACGTAAATTTAACGTCAACCGATGTTATGGGGTTAATGGAGTATTATAGTCAAACTTGATATAACTTAATAATGCTTCTAATAATAGGCATTAGTTTCTTGGCAGCTTTTAATGTACGATCCGTAATCTCAGATAAGACGTTTAAAGAGCATTATCACAAAGTCAAAAGAAACAACCTTCACAAAGATGGTAGACGAAAACGTGGCCTTCATTTCATTTTAAATAACGAAGAGCATGTTAAAGGATTTATTTATTTATTTATTTATTTATTTATTTATTCTGGCAATCGTTGGCTTGATTCTGTTTTCAGTAGAAGATGTTTTAATTATTGAGCTGGTGACCTTGGAAAAGACACCAACAACATTCATCCTATTTTATATCACGCACGCACGCACACGCATATAAAAAGTAAGTAAAAGAGATTGTAAAAAAAATAAAATACTTCGCAATCATATTGAACATATTTCTTTTGTGTAGAGTGATTAGCAGAGAGCTCAATAAAAGTAAAAGCGACTACAGCAAAGAGAAACAGAAATGAGATTAAGTTATACATACATGTTTGTGTGTGTGTGTGCGTGCTAAAATAAATACATAAATGCATACATACATACATACAT
This sequence comes from Octopus bimaculoides, assembly GCF_046866305.1. Taxonomy (NCBI): domain Eukaryota; kingdom Metazoa; phylum Mollusca; class Cephalopoda; order Octopoda; family Octopodidae; genus Octopus; species Octopus bimaculoides. The sequence continues at coordinate 94,347,250 of NC_142933.1, forward strand.
ACATACATATATATATATATATATATATATATATATATATATATATATATATATATATATATATATATATATACACACATACATACATACATATACATACATACACACACACACACACACACACACACACACACACACACACATATATATATATATATATATATATATATATAGTGAATGGGGAAAGCCTGGTCTGCAATGTTTGCAGTCGTGTATGCTTGTCAAGGGCAGGGCTCATTAGTCACCAACGGAGCCGCAAATGCAAAATATAAGTTAGTCCTAGAGCGTACAATGTTCCTGAAGGTCAGCAATGGTCTTCCTCGGTCACGAGTGGACGGCCATCATATATGTATATATATACATATATGTATATATATATATATATATGTATATATATATGTATATATACATATATGTATATATATATAAACTTACAAACTAATTTAAGTACTTCGAAGATTATTAAAAAAGTGACGAACAACCTTAATCAATTTTCGAGCCTTATTGGGTTTTCATCAGAGGTGTCAACGTTCCTTGACCAGCACCAGAGAAATAAGCAGTCGATCTGTTTGTATACATAACAAATCTAGTAACTTCAGAAACTAGATCTACTGGTTTACATACAAAAAGTATTTAACGCTTCACTTAATATATATAGATTATTCTTAAAAAAACAAAACTCACACGATCCAAATGCCTTCCTGAACTGAAAAAAGAGAGATATTTCGCTGCAGCCCTCATGGTAGAAAATTCATTTTGACAACGTGTTCGCTCCTTCTTTTTTTCGGACTAGAGAACGGAAAACATTTACTCTCGCACATATGTACATACATATACATCCGTACATATGTGTGTATGTGTGCACGCGCGCGCGCGCGTAGTCTATTTTCTTCGTTATCTTCATTAAACTTCAATTAAATTCCAAACTGACACATGAGCATCTATAAATCATTCAATTATCCCAGCTGTAGATTGGATGCCGTTTTTGTGATTAATAGATTGACAGAGACTTTAAAAAAATTCCTAATGAGTATCTGATAAGAAACAAGAAGAGGAAACTTCATAAAACAACTAACCTAATATGTTCATACATTGATAACGCGTAGGTTGGAGTTATTTACGATGTTTGTGAAGTGTATATCTAAGAAAATATTCTTTTTATTAATACTATTATTTTGTTTTCAACCGGGATGTGTTTATATTTTACGATTCGTTGTTGTGTTTGTGTTAAGTTGAAGTTTTAAATTTGCTGTTCCAATATTTTTAGTGGCAGTTTGCCGGAGGTTATTCATTAATATTTTCCACTTTAATTTATTTTCGTTTAGGTTCTAAGCAAGAACATAAAGACAAAGTAAACAATGAACGCAGAAGCTTGGATTCTCTATTATAATCACATCTTAATTGAAATCATCAAAAGTAATTATTAAAGGCAATATAGAATTTCTTGTTTACCAGCATTTGAATAGTAAACGGGGTCAGAAGAAAATAGCGCGAGCTAATTCGTAAGAATTAAAGAACATAATGCAGATGAAAGAAATTTTGAGTTCAATATCTCGCTTTGACAAGAACAAGGGCAGCAGACGTGTCTGTCACCTGTTGCTTTTTCTTTCTCTCTGTTTTTTTTTTTCTTTCTTGAGTTACTTTTTTCGTGAAATAATTAATATCATCAACTTATCATAATAAATAAGTGGCTCCTTGTACTATATTTTGCTGTATTTTATTTCATCATATTTTAGTAAGAGGAAGACGGTGTTGATAACTCTTTACAGGTCCTCTAAGACTGGTAAGGAGACCGGGAGACCAGCCCAATGCATACGTTACACACACACACATACACACACACACACACAAACACACACACACACACGTACACACACACACGTACACACACACGTATGTGTGTGTGCGGTGGTGCGTTACTTAGTAGTTAGAGTGTCGAACTCATGATCGTAAGATTATGGTTTCAATTCCTGAACTGGGAGATGTATTGTGTTCATGAGCAAAACACTTCATTTCATGTTGCTCCAATTCACTCAGCTAGCAAAAGTAAGTAATCCTGCAACAGACTGGTGTCCCTTCCAGCGGGGCAGATATATACGTCTTATATTTAATGGAAGGGATATCTGTTAGTCTCGTGAAATCATGTGCCTGCACCTAGAAAGACTTGTTTTGGTCTTGTTGGCCAAAAGCATCTGTTGTGACTGTAAAAACTCACATGTGAGTGGCAGTCCTGGTGGTACTGTTTACACTTGAATGCGGTGTCCGTTAATCTTGTCCTGGTCTTTTCCGTGAAATCTACTTTTTTTTTTTGCACCAATAATCCTCAGCCTGCCTCACCTCTCGTCTTTTTAAACCCTTCTCTGGTTTCAGTCTCCAGCGAGAGCGATCATCAGCAATGTTCTCCCACTTTTCAATGTGCATCTAAAGATACTTCATGTCGATCTTGCCAACGAGGATGGGTGTCATCCTTGTGTTCTCTTAACGGAAGCATGTTCACCATATAGCAAGTATTTGGGGATCTTCCAATTTGACATGAATTGTACAAGACACAGGGCACAGTAATGAACATATCGTTGTTCTAATAGGATGAGGAGGTTCGGTAACTGCGTGCATGACCCAAAACCTCATTGTTGATGATTCGGGTATTCCAGTCCTCTTGAGGTTCAGAATCTGTGTCAGGCTGCGTAGGTGGAAGGGATTGAGACGCCGTATCTGTATGAAGTAGATGCTCCGGATCTCACAGCCATACAACAATGTGTTAAGGACGCAAGCTCCATCGTGGTGTGTGCCGTAAGCTTACTCTTCTCCCAACCTCACGCCGTCAATCCAAGTAGTGTTGATGCAGCTCTTCTAATATAACGTATCTTAAGAAAGGTTGTCATGATGGTGGAGCCGAGGCATGTAAACTCGTGAACTGCCTCTAGTTCGCTCTTATTAATTCTGATGGTAGGAGAGTGCCCAAGACCTTGACCCAGCACTCTTCTTCAAACTGATGGTGAAGCTGACATCTTGACAAGCTCTTGTGAGACTGTTCATGGTGCGTTACAGTTACCCCTCCGATTGTGTTGCCAGTGCTGCATCATATGCAAAAACCCACATGTGAATGGCAGTCCCGGCTGATGGGTCCTTAGTGAGTACTTTGCGTACTTTGGTCTCCATCCTCAGTGGGGACAGACTGGACAGTTTTCCATTTGATCTTTTGTAGACATAGGTACCATCAGGCAATTAACGTGCAAGTGGATGAGCACTCCACAGACACACATACCCTTAACGTAGTTCTCATGGCGATTCATCGTGGTGCACAATGTGATGTGGCTAGCCCTTTGAATTACATGTACAACTCTTTTTGGCCAGTTGGAGCAACGTAAAATAAAGTGTCTCGCTCAAGGACACAACGCACCATCTGGAATCAGACTCCGACTTCACTAGCACGGACCAAATGCCCTAACTAATAAGCTACGCGCCTTCACACACACACACACACACACACACACACACACTAACACACGCATGCAACCACACACACAAACACACAAACACACACACACAAACACACATAGATAAACACACACACATTATACATGCACACAGAGCCAAACACAAACATACACACGCACACAAACACACACACAAACATACATCCAAACACACACACACACATACACACATGCACACACACCAAACACAAACACACCCAAACACAAACACGCACCCAAACACACCCACGCATACACACACACACTACAAAGTCATTGTCAACAGTTTTTCTTGTTTAATGAACATGTATTCTACTTAAAAGTATTGAGTAATAACAGTTCAGTTTAATGTTAAATTGTGTTGTTTATATAACTCGACATAAAAAATAGCATTAATGTATTATACATATGTACATGTGTGTGTATTTGTGTGTGTGTTGTGTATATGTGTGTGTATACATAAACATACTTATAATGATAGATAGATAGATAGATAGATAGATAGATAGATAGATAGATAGATAGATAGATAGATAGATAGACAGACAGACAGACAGACAGACAGGCAGATAGATAGATAGATAGATAGATAGATAGATAGATAGATAGATAGATAGATGGGCGGCGAGCTGGCAGAAACGTTAACACGCCGGGTTAAATGCTTAGCGGTATTTCGTCTGCCGTTACGTTCTGAGTTCAAATTCCGCCGAGGTCGACTTTGCCTTTCATCCTTTCGGGGTCTATAAATTAAGTACCAGTTACGCACTAGGGTCGATGTAATCGACTTAACCCCTTTGCCTGTCCTTGTTTGTCCCCTCTATGCTTAGCCCCTTGTGGGCAATAAAGAAATAAAATAGATAGATAGATGGATAGATAGATAATATGATATACTGTATGATTACCTTGCGAAATTAAGACCATTTACACTAGGGAGCATTAATATATTTATATATAGAATATGTGTAATGTATATGTGTGTATGTATATGTATGTATGTACACACACACATGCACACATACACACATATATACACACACATACAAACACATACATTCAATTAAATTTGGTTTTATAAATGACTTCCAGGCAAGAATAATTAATGTGAATTAGAGTATACCAAATAATCATCTGCAAAATGTATTTCTAGAACTTCAGAACCGCATCGCGATGTGCGGATGTAATGACGATGGAAGTGTTGAAAGCTAACAACCTCAGAAAACATATTTGTTTTATTATGTGATAAGTGCTTCTATTAATCCTTTGCACAAATTAAAGAATTTGTCCTCATTTTGTGTTATATGCAAGTGTATGCGCGCGTGCGCGTATGAGTACAACTTAACGTTGATGTATTATCAAAAAGCGGTAATAGTACTATAATGTTCGCCTTGAGAGATCCTCTCATATGGATCCTCTCATATGAGATCTTCTCATAGTGCTACGTGAGAGGATCTCTTAAGGCGAATACCGCAGTAATACGGCGTCCTAACAATACATCCTAATTGAGTAGTATATAAAGATGCCATTCAGTATTGATACTGCTTCTGTCGCTAATATTGTGTGTGTGTGTGTGTGTGTGTGTGTGTGTGTGTGTGTGTGTGTGTGTGTGTGTGTGTGTGTGTGTGACTGAATTTGTGTGTGTGTGTACGTATGTATGTAGAGAAAGATATCTTATATACACGTGTATGCATGTATACATGTATGGCTGGATGAATAGATGGTGTAATTCTACAATTGTTTCATCGAAATTTCACCAGAATGTTATTACTGCAATATCTTTTATATAATATTGCAGTAATAATCTGGTAAAATGCCGATGAAACAATTGTAGAATTATGCAATAAAATGAATTGCAATCAATTCTCCTTGATATTATTCATAGAAACTTTATGAATCTGGGTTGGTAGTGTCATCTGGCAAAATGAACTTGTTCTTAAGAAGTTCTAATTTTTACCTGTATTCAGCCGATGAAAAACGGGTTTTTGTGTGTGTGTGTGTGTATGAGATCAGTAAAACCATCCGTTTCTATACTAGATCTCGAAAGTTTGCATTAATATTTATTTTACTATTGATGTTTGTTATTTCAGTTGTAAAATTATATGTACAGCTGGAGCTAAATTTAACATTATTTCTATTACAAGAAGAAAATTGTATTTATGATTCTCTTTAAAAAAACTGTTTATCTAATAAGTAAGAGAAATATTTAGCAATATATGTACTTACATTGAGACTGAATGGAACATTAAGCCAAATGACAACGTTTTCTATTTTTATATGCCTGAGAATTAGTATTATTAATGTAATTATTTTTACCACTAAACTCTCGATTCTTTTTAACATTTCCTTTTTAAAGGAAAATCTATCGGCCGAACTACTGACTGACCAGATACTAACATTTTTTACTAAATTATAAATTACAGTAGATGGACGATTTTAGGCTGTGTATTATATTGCAACTTTTCATTCAGTTAACAGGAATAAAAAATTCATATTTTTTATCATTTATCCTTCAGCAAGACAAACGAACGAGTGACTGATAGCTTTAGACAATAACATCAAAATGTTATATATCGTTACTATTTTTATTCAATAGTTTTTACACTTAACTCGAGTCGCTTCCTTTATTCATTTATCACATCGATCGGGCTGGTGAGGGACGAGTCGGTAGAACGTAAACAAATCTAGTTGACTATTAGTTCTACATTCATATGAAGCTCCAGTTAAAAAATACACTCACGCATAAATGTACACGCACACACACAGATACACATAGACACACACACACACATTATATGGGATTTTCTTGTGCAGATGCCCAATTATTTTAACTCACCACTTACAATATCAACACACCAGCTGGCAAGAGAGAATGTATAAGCCTTCATGTGCATTCAACTAACGAACGTACGACTGTGCGCGCGCGTTTGTGTGTGCGTTTATGTATATATATATATATATATATATATATATACATGTACACACACACACACACACACAAAATGGGAAACTAGGCTACTAGGTTATGTTGATAACACCGGCACAACCTCTCAGGTGGCGGGGGAAGGGTTAAGAGGCTGTTGAAAAATATTAACAAAGTTTGTTTGATGCAAATACTGATAAACAACGGTAATTGTGCTACACTCGATGGTAGGAGATGGTGAATCATATTAACTTAATGGTTGTCAAACGGTACGTGGTTCGATTCCCGCAAGCGATTTTGTCCTTTTTTTTTATCCTGTGTTATGCTCATCTAAAACTTAACCACCTAGACCAGTAGTGGCTGTGTGGTAAGTATCTTGCTTACCAACCACATGGTTCCGGGTTCAGTCCCATTGCGTGTCTTTCTAAAGCCTTGTGAGTGAATTTCTAAAACCTTGTGAGTGGATTTGGTAGACGAAAACTGAAAAAAAAAGCCCGTCGTATATATATGTATATATATATATATATATGTGTGTTTGTGTGTCTGTGTTTGTCCCCCCAACATCACTTGACAACTGATGTTGGTGTGTTTGCGTCTCCGTAACATTAGCGGTTCGGCAAAAGAGACCGATAGAATAAGTACTAGGCTTACAAAGAATAAGTCCTGGGGTCGATTTGCTCGACTAAAGGCGGTGCTCCAGCATTGCCGCAGTCAAATGACTGAAACAAGTAAAAGAGTGAAAGAGAGTAAAGAGTAATAGTTTCCCATCCATAAGGCGCTCAGCTTTATAGACTCGTAAAATAGAAAAAAAAAGAGGACAAAATTGCTTGCGGGAATCGAACCACATACCGTTTGACAACGACAACCATTAAGTTAATATGATTCACCATCTCTTGCCGCGGGCATATAACTTCTCTTCAAACTGGAGGTAGAAAACCGTTACGGTCAGTTAATTTGTAAGCAAAAGAATAATATACATAGAGTGTGCTCTTTTTCGGTTATTTGATCCACTGACGATACACACAGACATACGTATATATGAAGGGTGAAGACCCCCACCTTCTGTCCTGAATGACCATTGGATTGCACTTAGAAAGTTCCCCTCCGACGCACAAGTCCGCTCAAGACAGTTTATGGAAGACCAGCAGTTGCCCATGCATACCAGCCTCCCCTCTACACGCCAACGATATTATTCAAGGGAAACACAAAAGCCGATACAGCTTGACACCAGGGACGTCGTTACTCATTTCTACAGGTGAGTGAACTGGAGCAACGTGAAGTAAAGTGTTTTGCACAAGAACACAACACACAGCATGATCCGGGAATCGAACTCACTACCTCATGATTGTGAGCCCGACGCTCTAACCACTGAGCCATGCGCCTTCACTTATACACACACGCACGCAAGCACGCTTGATAGAAGTAAATAGACACCCCATAAAATATCATTTTATGCTTATTTTAACATGAAATGGTTAATATTTTTCATTAATTGTTTTACCTAACTCAATGCTATGGTACCCAACCAGCCCTGGCGTCCTACTTGGCGATATCCTTAGATTCTAATGAATCTTGTAACTAATCTATCTATTTATCTATCTGTGTTTGTGTGTGTGTATATATATATAGTCTGTCATACCGGCCATGACGAAGGGAAATAGCCCTGAAACTCGAGTCGCCTTTATATATTTATATTTATATATTTGATCCTTTATATTGAACACTCAATATTTCATCTACATTCAATACTTTATTTCATGGTGCCATCCATTTTTATTTTATATTATATATTGTATATTATATTATATATTGTATATTCCATATTCTATACCCCACATTGGTTCTGCAGGAATATAAATAAAACATAAAAAACAGACAGTGTTGGAACTCTTTTAAACAAAATAATATATATATATATATATATATATATATATATATATATATATATATATATATAGAGAGAGAGAGAGAGAGAGAGAGAGAGAGAGAGAGAGAGAGAGGATGGGAGACAGACAGACAGAAAGACAGATGGACTGACGGGCAGGCAGAGAGAGACATATTGTATGTGTAGAGAGAGAGAAAGAATTATTTAAAATATTCGTAATTTCTTGAGAATTACAGTTGAACATTTTTAGATGGAATGTACACACATACATATATAAATGATTGGCTTAAAACAAATTAACTTATTACTTCATCATGATATGACAGCCAAGATAAGACGGAGATACTGAAGCAGATAAAGATTTTAGCTCAGTTCTTCTTTATTGTTGACACCTGTTAGCAATACTTTTTACCCGTGTTTATTTTGATATGTACTTGGAAGTTAGCCAAAATCATCTTCACAACATTTTCAAGGCTTTTCATATTATTTTGTTGTTGTTGTCGTTATTATTATTATTATTATTATTATTATTATTATTATTATTATTATTGTTATTATTATTATTATGTGGGTGGTGGATTGGCAAAATTGTCAGAGCATTAGACAAAATGCTTTTGGTTTTTTGTTCTGGTTTCATACCCTCTGAGTTCCAATTCTGCTGAGGTCGACTTTCTCTCAAAATTGTTGGCTTCATGTTTCAATCGGAAATTACTATTTAAGGGTAAATGAATGGACAGAATCATTACAGTATCGGAATATACAGGGTGGCCCAAAAGTAGGTTTACAGTTATCATGTAGGCAATTTAAATTTCCTTTAAAACATTTTATTACATTTAAATTTCTATCTTATAATTAACTAAATTAGCATAGAATAATGGTTTCATATTTTTTTTATAATCAAGATCTAAATTGTTAATATATGAATGCGAAAGAGATAGTTGAATAACTGTAAACCTACTTTTGGGCCACCCTGTATGGCTTACTCTATTTTTTTTTTTTTATTTGTTTCAGTCATTTGATTGTGGCCATGCTAGAGCATAGCCTTTAGTAGAACAAATTGACAGCAGGACTTATTCTTTGTAAGCCTAGTACTTATTCTATCGGTCTCTTTTGCAGAACTGCTAAGTTACGGGGACATTAACACACCAGCATTGGTTGTCAAGCGATGCTGGGGGGGGACAAACATAGACACACAAACAGGTACGCATACACACAAACAGGTACGCATACACACACACACACACACACACACACACATATATATATATATATATATATATATATATATATATATATATATATATATATATATATATATACATATATACGACAGGCTTCTTTCAGTTTCCGTCTACCAAATCCACTCACAAGGCTTTGGTCGGCCCGAGGCTATAGTAGAAGACTCTTGCCCAAGGTGCCACGCAGTGGGACTGAACCCGGAGCCATGTGGTTGGTAAGCGAGCTATTTACCACACAGCCACTCCTACGCCTATTGTAATATTTTTTCCAGCATTTTATGTTCTAAGTTCAAATCCAGCCAAGGCCAGCTTCATCTTTTATTCCCCAATTTTACAGAGTTGATTGGAGATTTCTGGTCTTGTACCTAAATTAGAAATAATTGTTTGAATTATAATTATTCATTTGTAAAGTCACTTCTTTCTGCAGTTTTTTTTTTTAAATCTGAACCCGGGACCATGTGCTCAGGAAACAAACTGCTTTATCACACAACCATACTTGCACCTAAATTAATATTGAAAAAAAAAAAAAAACCCAGATCATTACAAACATTCCTGGCTTTGCAGCTAGTAATATAATCAAACTATTTAAAGGTTTATTGTTTAAAATAATGTGTTTTAAAATAATTAATCTTGTCAAACCTGTTAATTTCTTGAGAAATTTTATTTTGTCATTAGAAATGACAAAAGTACTATTATTCTTCATGTGTGATTCAACTAATTTTAGTAAGTAGTATTTAATAGGGTTTATACAAAAACAATGAATGGTTGTGGTGGTGGTGTTGGTGGTGGTGAAGATGATGAGAAAAAAGAGAATGATGATGATGATGATGATGATGATGATGATAATGATGATGATGATAGTGGTGGTGGTGATAGTGATTGTGTTGGTGATGATAACAGTAATGGTGGTAGTGGTGGTGTTGTTGTCATTGGTGGTGGTGGTGGTAGCTGTGAGGATGATGATGATGAAGGAGAGTAAGGAAATGATTGCCATGATGATGATAATAAGGATGGTAGTGATGATGGTGAGAAGGAAGAGGCAGAGGTATTCTTTATCTGACAGTCTTCAAAAAAAGAAAGAAAGAAAGAAAGAAAGAAAAACAAAAGGTGAGTGGTAGGGATTATGGAAGGTGGGTGGTCAGATATTAAACTCCTGATATGAAATTTACACTGAAACAAACAAGGAACAAAGCCTAACAATGTGAATTACTTGCCAGAAATAAAAGAAACTCAGCAAATAGCTGAGTACGTGAGACTTTGCTAGTCATGGTGGGGAATTGACTGAGGTAGTTCCTTTGTTTAAGTCCTACAACAAGTAGTCTAATAGTGTTCCATGTGTCATAATAGTCACCCCACCCACTTAGAACTGTATTTGCTAATGCTAAGTTCATTTTATAATACAAGTAAAGTTTTAAAAAAACATTCTTGTAACAGAACCAAATCGTTATTCATGATCACCACACTAAAGTGACTGTCACATGTCATCATCATCATCATTATCACAATAATAATTTCTACTCTAAGCACAAGGCCTTGAAAATTTTGGGGAGAGCGGGACTAGTTGATTATATCAACCCCAGTGCGTAACTGGTACTTATTTCATTGACCCCACCCCTCGCCAAAATAAAAAAAGGATGAAAGGCAAAGTTGACCTCGGTGGAATTTGAACCCAGAATGTAGCGGCAGACAAAATGCTGCTAAGCATTTTGCCCGGTGTGCTAGCGATTCTGCCAACTTGCCTGATAATAATGATTCCAAATTTTGGCACAAAGCCAGCAAGTTCAGGGAAGGGATAAGGTGATTACATCAACCCCAGTGATCAACTGGTATATATTTTATTGACCTTGAAAGAATGAATGGCAAAGTAGACCCTAGCAGAATTTGAACTCAGAGCATAAAGATGGACAAAATGCTGCTAAGCATTTTGTTTGGTTTGCTAATGATTTTGCCAGTTGATTACATCAACTCTGGTGCTCAACTGGTGCCAAATTTTTGACCTCAGAAGGATGAAATGTAAGGTTGACCTTGGCAGAATATGAACTCAGAACATAAAGAGCTGGAAGAAACGTTGCGAAAGATTTTGTCTGATGTGCTAATGACTCTGCCAGCTTGCAACAACAACAACAATAATAATAATAATAATAATAATAATAATAATAATAATAATAATAATAATAATAATAATAATAATAATAATAATTGTTGTTGTTGTTGTTGTTGTTTAACATCAACTTTCCATGCTGGCATAGGTTGGACGGTTTGACTGAGGGCTGGCAAGCCAGAAGGCTGCACCAGGCACCACATAGTAATAATAGTAATCTTTTCTATTATAGGCACAAGGCCTCAAGTTTTGGGGGAGGAGACTAGTCGATTACATTGTAGACAGTTACCTCAAACCTGCATGCACAAAGAACAAAAGACTTCAAGTCTTGCAGGAGGGGGGAGGGGGTTAGACAGTTACCTTCCTTGAAACAAGTTGTCTCATCCATTGGCCACTGGATGGCGTATGTTGTGTTTCATTGTGGGAGAATTAAATCTATAGCTTTTGGATGGTGCAACCAAAGTGACTGGATGCATTTTCTTCCTGCTGCAATTCCAAGTGATGTTAACGGTTAAACATAACTACCTCTTACGTATATGAATACAAACACACAGAACCTGCCTTTATCTCTCTATATACAAATACTGTATGCAGTATAAAGATTAAAACTGCAATAAGGGTGGAGCATGTGCAAACAGCACTGCTTGGACCCGCTCAAATACTCCTGAAGGTACTCAAAAAATAAGAGGTGTTACCTTAGTTCACTGGTAGTGAACAGCTGACACTGTAGTACATCTCCAGCGTTAGAAGCTGTGCAAAGGCAATTATGTTGTTGGCACTCCGTTGCTTACAATGACGAGGGTACCAGTTGATCCAATCAACGGAACAGCCTGCTCGTGAAATTAACGTGCAAGTGGCTGAGCACTCCACAGACACATGTACCCTTAATGTAGTTCTCGGGGATATTCAGCGTGACACAGTGTGAAAAGGCTGACCCTTTGAATTACAGGCACAACAGAAACAGGAAGTAAGAGTGAGAGAAAGTTGTGGTGAAAGAGTACAGCAGGGTTCGCCACCATCCCCTGCAGGAGCCTCGTGGCGTTTTTGGTGTTTTCGCTCAATAAACACTCACAACGCCCGGTCTGGGAATCAAAACCGCGATCCTATGACCGCGAGTCCGCTGCCCTAACCACTGGGCCATTGCGCCTCCACAAAGGCAAGTAATATAACCATTCCTCTAAACTTGCATCAACAAACACTGCAGGACACATATATATATTATTTTAATTAAGAATTCTGAACAATTACTTCATTATTTTAAACAAGCTATTATTACAAAAAGGTTTGAATAAAAAATTTAATAATTCGAGATGACATAATTTAATTAAAAATTCTAATTAAAATCCTTTTCTAAAATACACCAACAGATTACATATTATTCAAAAGTATTTCAGTCAACTGAACAATGAATATACTGTCAAGTTTAAAACAGGATTAAAAAAAAAAAAAGACATTACAACTTGTTTGCAAAATAAACGTGGTTATGGTGTAAAAATGGTAATGATATATTTCAATAGCGTTACCATTTTTATCAGAACAATGAAAGTATCCACCAGCAAAAAGTAAATAAATAATAATAGAAACATGGCTAACCCTTTATGGAAACTTTTTAATTCTTTATTCTTTGGCTTATTTTTGCTTATTTATATTGTTTATATTAAGTTACATTCGTTTCAAATCAAATCACACCCCATCTGTTATTTATTTATTTATATAGTTGAGGAAAAAGCTCTTGGTGAGTTAGTGTGTGTCTTTATATATATTGTTCTGAAACAAAAATGTTGTTGGCAGTGACTTCGAAGTTTCAACCAGCTAAGCTTGATGGAAAGTTTTAATTCAGAGAGCTGTAAAATAGAAAGTATCTATCATAGAACTAGGAAGTCTCAGATGGATTAATATCAAAAGGTATGTCTGATGTTTGGAACACAACATCAATAAAGATTCTAGCATGGTGGAAGATTTATTTATCAATATCTTATGCTATCATTCTTTTAATTAGATTTCAGTTGAAATTTTAATTTAGATATAGAAAAAACATTTTTTTTTTTAATGTGGGTAATTCAAAGCAGTTCATAAGATATCAGAGATAGTCTTAGATGGAATGGTATCAGAAGACTTAAGAACCTTCTGATATAATTAGCTTTCTAGTTATGATTTTCTTGCAGAAGCTAAAGGTCTCAAATTTACTTTGGAATTAGGATAGGAAGTTGTGAGAGCCAAGCCTTCTTGAATAATTACAACCTGGAATCAAAATCAGGTTGTTGACTTGTTTTGAGGCTAACATACTTCTTACTCCACACACTTCCTTACACATGTTGTTAATAGTTTAAAAGGAAGACATTTTTTTTCAAAAAATGCAGTTCTTTTTCAAGATGCTTAATGCTTTTGATACCAACCCTCTTGAATCCATCCCTGTTTCTATGATACAAACTTCCTGGTTTAAAGTGATCTAAATTAAAAAACCTTTCATTAAAATTTCATGTTAATTAATGTTTCAAACAACAGTTTCATAATAACAAAGTAATTTTACTAAATGTTTTGTTATTTTCAAAATTAAGTGAAACAAAGTTAACATATTTCAACAAAAATATGGTAAGAGAATGAATCCCAAAAATATCCTGATGCAAAACCCAGCAAATAGCTATTTTCATGATGGCATTTGTATATAATGAGTGAATGTGCAATGAGGGAGACTATGTCAAAAAAGCATAGAATAGATAAGAACTAGATTAGCGCTCAAACTAACTCAAGTTCTTAAAATCCAACATTTTTAGCATGATCTGCTGGATGTGTGATGTCAGTGTGTACACATGACAGAATGTAAGTGCCTTGAGAGAAATGTTAGACATAAGAAGAATTGGATGTGGCATGCAAGAGAGACATTTGTGTTGGTATGGTCATGTACTGTGGACGGATGGATGAGCAGAGCTGTGTGAAGAAGTGCCACTCCCAAACAGTGGAAGGAGTTCGGGGTAGAGGGAGACCCAGGAAGACATGGGATAAGGTGGTGAAGCATGACCTTTGAACGTTGGACCTCACAGAGGCAATGACAAAAGACTGAGACCTCCGGAGGTATGCTGTGACTGAGAAGACCTGGCAAATAAAGTGAGTCCATAGCTGTAACCTACACTTGTGTCGCATAACCAGCCTACTCAAAAGTACCTTGGATCGTAGGGCAACATGCCATGCTTGAGGAGATCCATTGAATCAAGTACATCAACATCAGCAATATCAAAATCAAATCAAATGGAAATTGTAGTTGTGAGCCCCGTGCCAGTAGCATGTAAAAAGCACCAACCAAATGTGGCCAATGCCAGTGCCACTTTGACTGGCTTCCATGCTGGTGGCACGTAAAAAGCACCATTCAATCGTGGTCGATGGCAGCTCCTCTGGTTGTCAACAATAAGTGTTCCAGTTGATCTAATCAATGGAACAGCCTGCTCATGAAATTAACGTGCAACTGGCTGAGTACTCCACAGACACATGTACCCTTAATGAAGATCTGCAGCACTAACAAATGTACTTTAGTAGATATTCTCATAAAAAAAAAAAATTAAAAAAAAACTCAATGGAAACATTGAAATGAAGCAAAATAAAACAAAGGCATTTTTGGTTTTAACAACTTTTTTTTATTTTTATTTAAAAAAATTCTTGTCAGTGGAAACACGACTGTTAAAAATATAAAACAAATAATGAAAGCCAGAAATTATGTGTACCTATCTGAAAACATTCTAATAATAATAATAATAATAATAATAATAATCTTTTCTACATTCCGAGTTCCATCTTTTCAGGATCAGTAAAATAAAGCAGTAGTCAAATATTGGAATTGACAGTCTCAAGTACTCACCCACCACCTTCATCATTGCTGGTTCTATACCTAAGCTAGAAACAGTGGTGGTAGTCGTAGTAGTAGTAGTAGTAGTAGTAGTAGTAGTAGTGTAATTTATTAACTATTTCATTTCCAAGTTTAAATGAATTTCTTAAAATGAGTCAATCCATGGTTTTATGATTCTAATATTCTAATATATATATATATATATATATATATATATACGCTTTTACTTGTTTCAGTCATTTGACTGCGGCTATGCTGGAGCACCGCCTCTTTTTAGTCGAGCAAATCGACCCCAGGACTTATTCTTTGGATGCCAAATACTTATTCTATCAGTCTATTTTGCCGAACCACTAAGTTACGGGGACCTAAACACACCACCATCGGTTGTCAAGCGATGTTGGGGGGACACAGACACACAAACATATACACACACATACATATATATATATATATATATATATATATATATATACATATATACGACGGGCTTCTTTCAGTTTCCGTCTACCAAATCCACTCACAAGGCTTTGGCCGGCCCGAGGCTATAGTAGAAGACACTTGCCCAAGGTGCCACGCAGTGGGACTGAACCCGGAACCATGTGGTTGGTAAGCAAGCTACTTACCACACAGCCACTCCTACGCCTATATATATATATATATATATAATTGAAGAAATATATGTATATATTTTCAACTATAAAGACAGTTTACCAAAAAAAAAATCAAAATAAAATAAGGATTACATTTATAGAAGGCTTCATTATATCAATTTCATCCCTATTGCTATCTAAAATTCACTTCTTTGCAAATTCACCAAACATACAGCAAAAAGCCATAAATTATTTAGTGTAGAGCAGTCACAGAAAGAAACCAGTATCTACGAAGTAAAAAGTATAACTCGTTTCATATATCATGCCATGGGTAGCAGATAATTATTTCTCATATACTGTAATATAAACCATAATTAAAACAACATCGTAAATAACATAAGTACAGTTGGCAGAAACTCACTGCCAAAGGTGTATGCATAATGGAAGTGTACTTTTAACTGGTGATGTAGTTAGGCATTGGTAATTTAAGCCCGTCTTTGGCTTCAAAAAATGTGTATGACAGTGTTATCGTGTCGATGTTTTCCAGTTTCGGGTCCTCCACAAAGTCTGGATCAATGTAGAAAAATACTGGCATATCTACCTGCAATGACAACAGAAACACAACAATATTAATATTAGAAACCATTAATATTTATGTAATGCATAAATATAAACATTTACATACATATACAGACATATATACACAACGTCTATCCATCCATCCATCATCATTTTAATGTCCACTTCTCCATGCCTGTATGCATTAAATGGAATTGGTCGAAGTAGATTTTCTATGGTTGAATGCTCTTCCTGTTGCCAACCCTCACTTGTTTTCAAGCAAAGTAATATTCCTCCATGGCTAGACATGTTTTTCATGGATGATTGAAAATGAAAAATGTTTGTTTTAGATTGTTGTGATGAAAAGACAATGGGACACCCATACATATACATACACATATAAGACACAGAGCCAACAGGCATCTTTCAGTCTATGGCAACCAAATTCACTGGCAAGGCATTGGTCAGCATGGGGATATAGTAGAAGATACTTGCCTAAGGTCCTGCACAATGGGACTGAAGCCAGAGCCAATTGGTTACAAAACAAGCTTCTTAATTGCACACCCATGTATATATAAATACACACACAAATACATACACAAACACACACACACATATCTATGTATGTATGTATGCATGTGTATATATATATATCCATATTGATATGGATATTGGTGTCAAATCTCTTTCTTAAATGTAAAAATTTAAAACTTTGGATATATATATATATATATATATATATTCATATATGTATGTGTGTGTATATATATTCTCATACATATGTATGTATATATATATATATATATATATATATTCATATATGTATGTGTGTATATATATATATATATTCATATATGTATGTGTGTATATATATACATATATATATATATATATATATATATATATATATATATATATATATATATATTCATATATGTGTGTATATATATATACGCATATATGTATGAGTATATATATATATATATATATGTATGTGTGTGTGTATATATATATATATATATATATATATATATATATATATATATACACACACACATATATACACACACATACACATACATACATATACACACGTACATATATACATATGCAATATTAATAACACAGAAACTAAATAATAAGGAAGTGAACCAAATGACGAATACAAGGCTTTTTACATCACAGTTCTTTTTTTTTTTTTTACCTGAGACATGTGACTCACTGCCATTACAGCCGTCAGTTAATGAGGAACTGGATGTTCTTTGTGCTGAGGCTGAGACAGCTTATAGGTACAGCTGTGTTGTTAAGAAATTTATTTTCCAACCACATGGTTTCTGGTTCAGTCCACAGTGTGGTACACTAGGCAAATATCTTTTACTATAGCCTCAGGATGAATGAAACCTTGTGAGAGGATTTGGTAAATGGAAACTAAAAGAAGCTCATCATCATCATCATTATCATTTAATGGTTGTTTTCCATTCTGGTTTGGGTTGGACAGTTCGACTGGAGTAGACCAGCCAGAGAGCTGCACCAGGCTCCAATTGTTTGTTTTGTCATAGTTTCTGTCTGGATGTCCTTCCTATATTGTATAAATGTGTGTGTGCATGTGTTTTTGTACCTCATTGTCCTGACATTATGTGACAGTTGTAAATGGTTATTTCTGTCACACAAGCAATGTTATTCATCACCAATATCTCTGCATGAATCTATCTGGCCATCGAGGAAACTACCTTGCTGGGAAACAGGAGGTGAGGGTTGGTGACAGGAAGGGCATCCAGTTATAGAAAATTTGACTTGATAAGGTCTGTCTGACCCAGGTAAACAGGGAAAAGTGGATGTTAAATTGACGCTCGAGATTATGTTATAAACAAGTACGATACACAATATTTTTCAAACCCCAAATCCCCAAATCAATCAATCAGAGTAGAAAAAACAATTAGTGAATTATACTGAAAATTAACAATCAGCTAATTTTTAATATCATTTTCTTTGAATATCAAGAAAATTGCTAAAAATATCTTTTGGCAAATTACAGAATATTATTGTTGTATAATTGCTTAGATAGAATATTAAGCATGTTGTTGAATAACAAGTTACAGAAGAATGATAAATTGGTTGAAAAAGTGGTTTTGACTTGTGTAACATACTGTTCTGAAAGGTAGAACAGATAAGATAGTATGGCAGTCTTCATCTTTGAGGAAATGAAAGAAAAATAACAGTTATAAAATGGCAACTGTCTAAGAAAGAGCATTGTTGAGAAAAAATCCCACAATAAGCCGGTGTTTCCAAACTATAATAACATGTATTTGTTCTGTCCAATCTTGATATTGTGGTAAAAATGTAAATGTAGTGAGCTAGTGACTGGCTGTCGAAATTAATTCTATAACTAATGGCACTATTGTTCACAAAATGTGATATAAAATGCATAAATAAAAAAATAGGAAAATATTAAAAAAAAAAAACTACTCTACTGCTTATGGTTAATGTTTTACCAGAAATATAGTTGCTAGCTATTTAACAATACATGAAAACTGTTATATTCATTTTGTATTCATTTCTTGAGGTGACAGGATTTTCATAGCGCCTCTACAACTTGGCCATTTGCAAAATCCACTGCAAGTGTTTGAAAATCAGTTGCAGGCTTGTTTTTATAAACCTTATTCTTCCACTTCCTTTCTTCCTTCCTTCCTTTCTTTCTTTCTTTATTTTTTGCTGACCTTTCAAACATAAGAGTCTACAGTATACTTGCTTGACCTTTTGTTCTGAGCCACTATTAGTCATTTTTAGGTTCATATATTGATAATTCCTCTATGTATATAAATATGTATGCAGAGGAATTGAACCTAAGAATGACTAATTGCAGCCCAGATCAAACAATCCATAACATTTATTGGTGCCATGTCAAAGACACAAAAAGAGCAAGTAAAATACACTCTTGAGACCAATAAAACCTCATCGGTATCTAGTTTCCAAAAGTGTCAGGAGTATTGAATCAGTGACCAGGTTATACAAGACAAAAATTTGAACATCTCAAAAAATAAACAAAAACATAGAATCACTATGACATTATTTATGAGTTCTTAAATGGCTAAAATGGTTTTTCCATAATGTAATATGTAATTACTTCAAGTCTAACATGTAGTCTCTGATCAAAATAATTAGTTAGCTAGATTATAGAAATATTTCATATTATTCTTTTCTACTCTAGGCACAAGGCCTGAAATTTTTGGGGAGGGGGGGGGCAGTCGATTAGATCGACCTCAGTACACAACTGGTACTTAATTTATCAACCCCGAAAGGATGAAAGGCAGAATTTGAACTCAGAATGTAAAGACAGATGAAATACTCATTTCTTTATTGCCCACATGGGGCTAAACATAGAGGGGACAAACAACGACAGTCAAAGGGTTTAAGTCGATTATATCGACCCCAGTGCATAACTGGTACTTATTTATCGACCCCGAAAGGATGAAAGACAAAGTCGACCTCGGCAGAATTTGAACTCAGAACGTAAGAGCAGACGAAATACCGCTAAGCATTTCGCCCGGTGTGCTAACGATTCTGCAAGCTTGCCGCCTTCTTATTTCATATTAATGTATGTGTAATGAAGTAAATGATAATTAGAAACCATATGGATTATAATTATTATTCTATTAGAAACTTATTAAAATTAAGGCTAAGCTTGACCCCTTCTGAAGGATATGGATCTGTTAGATCAGTGGTTTTCAACCATTTTTTTTTTTATCAAAGGACCCCTTTTATCTATAGCCCCTCATAAGTCATTTGGTGTTTAAAAAATTCTATTATATTTTTATAATTAAATATTGTTAGGAATTGCATAAAAAAAAGATAATTAAAATATTTTGAGTATCGTAAAAGTATAACCAATTTACTGCACATAAATTTTAACAACAAAAACTTCTGTGGGCCCCAAGGGTTAAATGGACCCTGGTGGAGAAGCACTGGGTTAGATCCTGGATAATTTCTTGTTTTTGTGACGAAGGAAGATTAGAGATAAATCTCCCTTTCATAGGCGACTGAACTGTTATAGCAGGGATTCGTTGTTTTATGTAGAAGACACTGATCAAAAGAAAAAACAAAAACAAAAGCATAATACTATTTCATTCTGCTATAATACCATTTCTTACAACACGGAATCACTTCTACTGAAATACCTGTTTGACCAATATACATAGTTCTATCAAGAACTAAATATATCGGTCACAGACACAATGCTGCACTGGAGACAGGATATGAACTGGCCGTCGTCCTATCAATTTAGCCACCACCTGCATCAGCTATCCGAGTTAAACAGTGCACTAGAAAATCAATGGATTAACTATAATGCCAAATATTGGATTACTAAGAGTATAAACAAGCACACTGCACTGATTTGTCTAAAAACAGAAGACTCAAATGTGACCCACTTAAGCCTTTGTTTGGCACAAAGGTTTGGAACCCTATTTTTTTAGTGCAAATTACAAGTTCATGAAAAGCTGTAAAAGTGCACCTGTACTGAGAAAAATAATGAATCTTTAATTTTAGAAATTAATAGGTACGTAATTTATATTAAATTGCTATTCAGGTCTTTAAATTGGGTTTTTCATCTAGAGACTTCATCATTAGTTGATTTAAAATTTGAATTTGGGTAAAACTTTGCCTCTGAGTGAGGGGTTTCCCCACCATTAGTATAGCATATGTCACACCATTTTATTTTTTGCTGATCACACTCAATTATTCTTTTACTTGTAATCACTGAACTCCAGCCATGCTGGAGCACTGCTTTGGAAAGGTTAGTCAATCAAATTGGTTCAGTACTTATATTAAAGTCTTTCTGGCAAGCTGCTAAGCTACAAGGTCATAAACAAACCAACACTGGTTGTCAGTGATGAAAGAAAAAACATAATACTGCACACACAGACACATAAGATAGGGTTCTAAACAGTTTCCAGCCACTGAACTCACAAGGCATTGGTTGGCCCAGGGCTATAATAGAAGACACACTTGTCCAAAGTGCCATACAGTGGGATTGAAACCAAAACTAAATGGTTGTAACTTCTCACTCACCCAGCCATGCCTAAGCCTAGTCCAGTTTTAAGAACATGAAAAATAATAGAATAGATGCGTTTGCATCTATTCTTGTAGATTCTACAGAATCTGGTGAATAGATGCAAGCTCTAATTTATAAAAACATGTGACATATTAATAAAAATCTGTAAATGTACAACCATCCAGATATCTGAGTACCTTATTATTTTTTCTAATATATATATATATATATATATATATATATATATATACACACACACACATCAACATCATCATCATTGTTTAACGTTCATTTATATATATATATCCCCGTTTTTGAATTTATTTCATATATATATATATATATCATCATCATCATCATCGTTTAATGTTCATTTATATAAATGTATCTATATATGGATGGGAAAAATGTCTAGTGTAATTTTCAATATCTAAGTTGTCACAAATGTTGCAAAGCTTTCATTTCAGCATTTCCTACTTTTAGCTTCAAGAATTTCACTCACTGCGATGTTTAGATTTTGAAGATGGAATTAGAACCTATTTGCATGCGTGGGAGAATTGACATTATATAACCCACCCCTAAAAAGGAAATGTCGTTCAAGTTTTGTCAACATCATCATCATTGCTATCACCCCCATCATCATCATTATCATCACCATTTTTGTCATCATCATCATCAGCATTGACAACACCAATAAAAGTGTCTCAAAGTTTATTCTTCATTTCTCGTCAGATGGGTTTTTGCTCAATTACATACAACTGAAAGACGCCAACCTATTCTAAATCAGATCAACTCTCTATAATGCTGTAACTCCAAAACACGTGATTTTTTTGTCAGCCTTTCAGCTGTGTAACTATTAAAATACAGGACATTTTACAAATGTTTGTCTCTGACTAAGGTCAATATTGACACAAGAAAGCCACCTAATAAAGGTCAATAATAATACACGTAAAACTACCTACCCAATAAGGAGAAATAAAACATTCCAAACAAAGAATAAAGAACAATACCAAAGAAGGAAAAAAAATTTGCTGAACATCTACAATGAGTCATAAAGAGTTTTTAAAAAATCGTTCTGAAATCAGCCTTATTTGACTTTTTGTTCTGCCTCAAAATAGTTGCAGCATTTTCTAAATTGCAAGAATTCATAAAACTTAACCCTTTTGTTACCAATCCATCTGAGACTATTTCTGACTCTATGATACTCTCTTTTACTCTCTTTTACTTGTTTCAGTCATTTGACTGTGGCCATGCTGGAGCACCGCCTTTAGTCGAGCAAATCGACCCCAGGACTTATTCTTTGGATGCCTAGTACTTATTCTATCGATCTCTTTTTGCCGAACCGCTAAGTTACGGGGACCTAAACACACCACCGTCGATTGTCAAGCGATGTTGGGGGGACACAGACACAAACATATACACACACATACATATATATATATATACATATATACGACAGGCTTCTTTCAGTTTCCGTCTACCAAATCCACTCACAAGGCTTTGGTCGGACCAAGGCTATAGTAGAAGACACTTGCCCAAGGTACCACGCAGTGGGAATGAACCTGGAACCATGTGGTCGGTAAGCAAGCTGCTTACCACACAGCCACTCCAAGAAAATTATTGTTTCAAATTATTCATATTTAACCCTTTTTAATTACCAGTTCATCCTTGGTTCTTTGACAACAACTTCCTGTTTTAAAAATTATCTAAATTATATTTTCCCATCAAAATTTCATGTTAATTTAAATTTCACACAGCATCTTAATAATGACAAAATTAACTAGGTTTGTCAAAGTCCTTTCACCGCCATCTGCAACATCACCAATGACATGCCTTCTCTATTCCAAGTTTGTTTCTGGTCTGTCTGGGAAACAAAATAACTTTGACAAATCTAGCTGATAGATTAATCAAACAAATGATGAGTTAATTGGTTAATTAACAAAATTATTTAACTAAATTATTCGTGGCTGTGTGTTATGTAGCTTGCTTACCAACCACATGGTTCCAGGTTCAGTCCCATTGCGTGGCACCTTGGGCAAGTGTCTTCTGCTATAGCCTCGGGCTGACCAAAGCCTTGTGAGTGGATTTGGTAGACCGAAACTGAAAGAAGCCTGTCGTATATATGTATATATATATATATATATATATATATGTGTGTGTGTGTGTGTGTGTGTGTTTGTGTGTCTGTGTTTGTCCCCCCAACATCGCTTGACAACCGATGCTGGTGTGTTTACGTCCTCGTAACTGAGCGGTTCGGCAAAAGTGACCGATAGAATAAGTACTAGGCTTACAAAGAATAAGTCCTGGGGTCGATTTGCTCGACTAAAGGCGGCGCTCCAGCATGGCCACAGTCAAATGACTGAAACAAGTAAAAGAGTATTTCTAAAATCAGTTGAAATAAAGGTAGTGTATAGCAACAAAAATATGAAAACAAAAGGGTTAAATTAAAATCTTCCACCAATTTTCAGTAAGGACTGTTTACGTTAAGTTCCGCCTGATGTCAACTTTATAACAGAAAAAAAATGACTGTTTAACTAAATGGTCCAAAATTCTTGATTAGTACAAAGGCAGCAGTCATTCGGAATATTGTCATGAGAGGGTTAATGCTAGTTCGTTTATAGGAGAGGAAGTATGAGAGGGAGAAGCCTCCACTAGAATAGAATGTGATCTACCAAGGTATAGCTTTGCTTGCTATGCATGCTAAGAAAACTATTACTGATGCCAAGGGTAACTAGAGACAAAAACCACACACACACACACACACACACACACAAGCACAAAGAAAATGAACTGAAATGCAAATAGAGAAGACCACTCAATGAAATCCAAACATAAGAGAGAACAACTCTAGAGCATGGGACAATAAAACCTGACAGATTTGTATTATTGAACTGAAACAAAAGAGAGGAAACACCATTTTAAGGAAAAGGGGGATGACTGAAAGGAGAGGTACATGTATGTGTCTGCTGAGTCACGGGGTCAGGAGAGAGAGAGAACAACACAAAGCATGCTTTGTTAGAGGAACAACAACCTGTTATATTGACTATTTCATGAGAGGATGATTCAATTCATGCAGTTTTATTGTTTTCATTTTGTCATTGTACCCTGTCGACACACACACACACACACACACATGAAGATCAGAGAGCATAAAACTAGAGTCATGAGATAAATTTCATTTTTAAATGAACTATATATATACAGGTTGTGGTGAATATATTGTTACCTATACTACACACAAATGAAAATAACATCTCATTTTAACAGATATATCTACCAAAATTACATAAAAATATCTTGAAATACTAAAGAATAAATTTATTCAATAAAATCGTCATTGGCTTCAACCATGGCCTCCAGATGACTTCAGAATCGCCTACAACTCTTCTGGATGGTCTCTCTGTTTAAGTTGGTGAATGCTGCCATAATCCTTGCCTTCAGTTCATCTTTGGTGTTAGAAGGAGTTTTGTTGGTCTCTCGCTCAACTGCACCCCACACATAATAACCAAGGGGATTGCAGTGTGGGGAGTTAGGTGGCCAGATGTTAGGGGAGATGTGGTCACAGAAATTGTCTGATAGCCATGACTGGGTTCTCTTGCTTGTGTGGTATGGTGCAGGGTCCTGTTGCTACACATAGGGTCTTCCAGCAGCCACCCTCATGACCCAAGGCAACATTACCTCCTCCAGATTTCTGGCAGAGTGAATTGCATCATGGTGCTGTTTTTCTCACAGATGGTGCCAAACTGACCCTACAATACTGTGTAGTCAACAAAATCAAAAACAAACAATTTGCATACGTGAAATTAAAAATATAAAATGGTGACAATTTACCCATTGCATCCTATATATATATGTGTGTATATATATATATATATATATATATATATATATATATATATATATATATATATGTATATGTATATATATATATATATATATAAATATATATATATATATATAAATAAATATATATGTGTGTGTATATATATATATATATATATATATATATATATATATATATATATATATATATATATATATATATATATTGTGAGTTAATAAAAAACATATATCAGAAAGAAGCATGCTCCAAATAATAGATCAGTAATTATTACAACTAAATTTTATGTAGAGTTACCCAAAGATTCACACCCACAAAGCCAAAGCTTTGTGGATAGCTCGTCAAACTCTATATGAATACAAAATTTTAAAATATCTACGTTGTGTGTGTGTGTATAGTTTATTGACAGAAGACACAGAATGACTCAAGGGCTAACAGTTTCATACATAGGCAAAATTCTCTGCTCTTGACTTTGTTACTTCTTTCTGCCAATTAACAATATGTATGCGTGTGTTTATATACACAAACACATGTTCATGTACAAGCACATACACTTACAAACACCACTGATGTTTTTTTTATATATTTTTTAGTTTACACCAATTCATATTCTTCCCTATTTTTATAATCTTCGCAATCTTTAATATATTCATAGAAATACATCAATATTTGTCTGTAAGTTGGTTTGTTTATGTAATTACAAGTATTGACCGTTAAATTTCATCCTCGTATCATTAGTCTGTTGTATTCTTTCTATATATTCTTCAATATATAGATTCAAAAATATATTGTCTGCTAGCATATTTTTTCATTCTTGCATGACCAAAATAAGCATCAGAGTGTTTAGTTATGATAAAGGAATAATCTCTATGTTGTTATGTAACTGCAACCAGCAATGAGGTTCCAATTTGACAATTCAGGAATTTAAGGGAGCCTCGTGCCGGTGGCATGTGAACAAAACACTGGACTGACTCCTGTGCAGGTGGCACGTAAAAAAACACCATTTGAGCGTGGCCGTTGCCAGTACTGCTAGACTGGCCCTTGTGCTGGTGGCACGTAAAAAGCACCCACCACATTCTCGGAGTGGTTGGTGTTAGGAAGGGCATTCAGCTGTAGAAACTCTGCCAGATCAGATTGGAGTCTTGTGTAGCCATCTGGTTTGCCAGTCCCTAGTCAAATCGTCCAACCCATGCTAGCATGGAAAGCGGACGTTAAATGATGATTACCCTCAGGTACATCTGGCCCGAGGTGACATTACCTTTTAAGGTTCCTAGTATTGAGGCTTAAGGCATACAAGACTCAGAGATAGGCTTGCCTCTAGACATGTGTCACACATTTATGTGGTGGGCATGGCACGATATCATGTGAATTGGTCCCCTGCCCAAGGGCTAAATAATCAATGTGCTGGTGGCACGTAAAAAGCACCCTTTGAATGTTGGGCCACACGTAGGTGATGTCATGTGACTGAGACCGTTGGCAATATGCTATGCTTGAGAAGACTCATCAAGCCAAGTGAAAGCACAGTTGTGGCTGATACCAGTGTCACGTAACTGGCACCCGTGCCAGTGGCATGTGAAAAACACCCATTACACTCTTGGAGTGGTTGGCATTAGGAAGGGCATCCAGCCATAGGAACCACGCCAAATCAGATTGAAACTTGGTGCAGTTCTCCAGCTTACCAGTTCCAGTCAAACCGTCCAACCCATGCCAGCATGGAAAACAGATGCTAAATGATGATGACGATGAGGATGATGATATACATACATACATATATAACATGTATGTATAATCATTATAAACATAGGTTTCTGGTTATAAGAAATTTACAGATATCAAGAAACATCATTATGCTAGACTTAAAGCCTGGAATTTTAGATGAGTGAAGAAAACACTTAGTTCCACATGAGATATGCAGCTTCCATTCATGCTCTGATTAATTAAATATTTTTAAAATGCCTTGTTTTCTTCTTAATGGAACTGTATGTAATTTCTAGAGGGCTCACAGAAATGTTAATGTTAGTTTTGTTTCTTTGTGTTTTATATTTTTTGGTAAACATTTCTAGAACAAGATTTTGAATAATCAATAGTACAAAAAAAAAAAAGTAAATTTAATAATTTAAACCTACATTATTTGTAATTTAATGTGTAAATATTTTTCTAAAGTGGAGGCGCAATGGCCCAGTAGTTAGGACAGCGGACTCACGGTCATAGGATCGCGGTTTCGATTCCCAGACTGGGCATTGTGAGTGTTTATTGAGCGAAAACACCTAAAGTTCCACATGGCTCCAGCAGGGGATGGTGTACTCTTTCATCACAACTTTCTCTCACTCTTTCTTCCTGTTTCTGTTGTACCTCTATTTCAAAGGGCCAGCCTTGTCACACTGTGTCACGCTGAATATCCCTGAGAACTACGTTAAGGGTACACGTGTCTGTGGAATGCTCAGCCACTTGCACGTTAATTTCACGAGCAGGCTGTTCTGTTGATCGGATCAATTGGAACCCTCAACATCGTAAGTGACAGAGTGCCAACAAAACATTTTTCTAAATCTTTAAAAACAAATCCTTCTTTTCATCAACATCATCATCATAATTTAACATCCGTCTTCCATGCTGGCATGGGTTGGACAATTTGACAGGAGTTGGCAAGCCAGAGGACTGCACCAAGCTTCACTCTCTATTTTGGCATGGCTTTTACAGCAGGCTGCCCTTCCTAATGCCAACCACTTTACAGAACAGACTGGATGCTTTTTTTACATGGCACCAACACTGGTAAGGTCTTTTACTTCTCTGAAATATTATCCTACACATGCAAACATTACAAAAAAAGATAAAAACCAAAAGAAATTGAGCTTTCAAATTAATGAGTTCAAGAACAGTTAAGGGTATGCTAGATAGCTATGGAAGCAGACATTGCTATGGGTGAGGGAATGCCAGTGGGTATGAATATGGCAAGGGATGGGAGTATAGCTATGAGTGAGGGCAGGGCTGAGAGCAGACATGACTCTGGATGAGGACATATCTATGAGTGCAGGCAAGGCTATAGGTGAAGACATTACTATGAGTGAGGGCATGGCTGAGTGTAGACATGACTATTGGTGAAGGCATATTTATAAGTGCTGGCAAGGCTATAAGTGAAAACATGGCTGTTGGTATGGACATGAATCTAAGGTTTAAGAAATTCACTTTGCAACTCACTTTTTCAGGATCAATCCTGCTACACAGAACCCTGGGAAATGTATTCTAACCCCATGGTCAACCAAAACTTTTTGAGTGAGATTTTAAGATGGAGATACAATATGAAAGCACAAAACCCTTCTTGGGGGTAGACCCTAATCCATCATCTGGATCAACACCATCATCTGGATCAACACCATCATCTGGTCCTAGTGGGCCTTCAGTAGTTTCCTATCTGTAGCAAGTATTTGAACCAAATGTTCACACTGCAGATAAAATCCGTCTTTCCACTCCACAAATCTGGAACCCTGGAAAGGATCATATGTAATACTTTTCTCCTAAATGAACTAAAATAATAAACAAGGGTTGATTACCTGAGGATATAATACAAAGATTTTATCTAATGATCTTGTGATGAATAAACCATTATCTAATCCTCTCATTATCTAATCCTGTACTGTAAACCTACATTGAAATTATTAGTAAGATTTCTGAGTTTGGATCTTCCCTCACTAATTCAGAATTCTAAAGTAATATTAATTGATCAAAATTGCCATTGTACACAGCAAACTGGGTAGGTTCAGTGTGACCTGCTTGAGGAATGTGAGGTGATTAATTACCACCCATCCACCTCCGTTGCCACCACCACCTCCACCACCATCATCCATTGACATTGTTGTTTACACATAGCTGCTTTCAAGATACAAAAGAAAATGTCAGCAGTCTTCCGGAAACAACCAACGAAGGTGATGGGAGGGGGCTAGGGGTTAGCTAGGACTGTGTGTATCTGCTGCATGTAAAAAATAGTCCCGTGTCAACAGAGACCACTGTGTGTGTACTCAGACTGCATGTGATATTTATTCTAAAGGGAATCAAAGAGTCTGTTACGATCGCTAAATAAACAACGAAAATAGCCAACCAGGGAGGGAGCCTCTGCATGGTCAACCAGTTGGCATGCTAGAAATAACAGCAAAAATCTCCCCAAAATCACACACACTCACCCCTGATATCTTGAAATTGATAAAGGAGGACAACACACTGGGTAATATAGCCCAAGGTACACAACACCTGTTTACTCTTTTATATGCTTTACTCATTAAACTAATACAAGCAGAACACAATTGGCCATGTTGGACCAGCATGACCAATTCTTTTATTTGTTGGCCTTGCTGGGGCACTACCTTGTAGTGTTTAATCCAGCAGATCTCAACCATAGCTCTGAGGGACACTACAACAGTATTAATAACCATGATAACAAAAAAGAAAACTTAACATACAGTTGAATTTTGATATTTAGTATCATCACAAGAATTAACTTTCAATAACTTCTCTATTTGTTACTTTATTTTTTATCAGGCGCAGGCATGGCATGTGGTAAGAAGCTTGCTTTCCCAACCACATGGTTCCGGGTTCAGTCCCACAGCATGGCACCTTGGGCAAAGTATCTTCTACTATAGCTTCAGGCTGACCAAAGCCTTGTGAGTGGATTTTGTAGATGGAAACTGAAAGAAGCCTGTCATATACATATAAATATATGTGTATGTATTTGTGTGTCTGTGTTTGTCCCCGCTTTATCACTTGACAACAGGTGTTGGTGTGTTTACTTCGCTGTAACTTAGCGGTTTGGCAAAAGTGATTGATAGAATAAGTCCTTGGCTTACAAAGAATAAGCCCTGGGGTCGATTAGTTCGACTAAAGGCAGTGCTTCAGTATGGCCGCAGTCAAAATGACTGAAACAAGTAAAAAAGTAAAAGAGTAAAATTAAATTGTTAATGAATTTAAAGCAAACAGAAATGTAAATTTGGTAATTTTTTTTTTCCATGGTTACTATTATGAAGAACTGATGTTTAAACAGAAAAAAAAAAAGAAAAAGACTGACTCAAACTCTTAATCAATAACAGAGAAATGGTTCAAGTTTGTTAGGAGACACAGTTTAGAAACCTTGATATTTGTATAACTTATATATAAAAACAAATTTACAGTTTACTGCATTGATTTTTGTTAAATAGGAAAAAAGAAAGAAGAAAAGGAAGAAAGTAGAAGAAAATATCTTGGTACGAATGAATAAATTTATGTTCAGTAATTTTAGCACTTTTATTTTCCCACATCATTTCTTCATTAGTTTATGACATCTGTTTTTCCATACCAGCATCGGTTAGGTGGGAACTTATTTCAGACATTTCACACCTGGATGCTATTCCTGTTATCACTCCTCACTGGTTCTTCAAGAAAGGTTTTTTTTTTTGTTTTTTTTATTCTCCAGGGACTTTGAAAGTGCAGAAAAGTCAGTCATAATGTTGATAAGGAATGCAAACATCATATCATCATTTTGCTCAGATGGTAACATCTGAGCATGCACATATACACATACATTTTTGTGACTTGTTTCAGTCATTTGACTGTGGCCATGATGGAGCACCGTCTTTAGTCGAACAAATCAACCCTAGGACTTATTCTTTGTAAGCCTAGTACCTATTCTATCAGTCTTTTTTGCCGAACCACTAAGTTAAGGGGATGTAAGCACACCAACATCAGTTGTCAAGCTATGGTATTGGGACAAACATACACACAAATATATACATACATATATATATGTGTGTGTGTGTGTGTGTGATGGGCTTTTCTCAGTTTCTGTCTACCAAATCCACTCACAAGGCTTGAGGCTATAGTACAAGACAATTGCCCAGAGTGCCACGCAGTGGGACTGAAGCCAGAGCCATGTGGTTGGGAAGCAAGCTTCTTACCACACATCAATGCTTGTGCTTAATACATATATATACATATATATATATATGCAAAGGTCTCCCATGCAAATTTCTACCAACCACTTCGTCTCATAAGGCATCGATCAGTCCAGCGCTATGGTAGATAAGTAACCTGAAACCAAGAGGTTACAAAGCAAACTTCTTAACCACACAGCTTTCATCATTTTAACGTATACTTTTCCACACTTTCATGGGTCAAATGGAATTTGTTGAAGCAGACTTTCTCTGGCTAGATGCATTTCCTGTCACCAACCCTCACCTGTTTCCAAGTATTTATTTTCCTTATGTTTTCGTCAATAATAATAAATGCGAAATTCTGTCCATTCGAGACTCTTGTATCTCAGTCTACATTTGCTCTACATTGACATATTATACCGTTTTGGAACCAAGATTGAAAATCTGCCTTCATTTGGTTCTTGAACATCCAGCATTGGGATCAGCTCTGGATGAGGATATGTTATAGGCTAACAGTTGAAAATTCAAATTTTAAAAGAACTCCAAAAATTTGTGAACTTACAACTTTTTAAAACTTAAACTGAATTTAAAGTAACACCACATTGTTAGAAGAATACCATATTGGTAGGGTACCAATAAATGCTTTATTATTATTGGTCTTTTTATTTGGGGCCAAAGGCCCAATTAGCTCTCCACAGGAGCTAGCTTAAAAGTCCAGACAGTGTGGATTTTAACTTTAAGCTCCTTTCACTTTCTGTCTGGCAAACACACTTACAAGGCATTGGTTGACTCCAGGATTTGTAGCTATTTGATCAAGCAATCTTATGATAAAAAGCCTTTTAATTGTGACCATCCAATGTCAGAATTCTTCTTTTTTTTTTTAAGACAGTAGGGTGTGACTGAGGAAGATTTGGCTGTCCTATCTAGCATTTTTAGCTCATGCAGAGAGTCTTTAATTTGTTAGGGTGTGATTGAGAAAGATTTTGCTGCTCTAGCATTTCATCAGCCAAGTATATTTTTAACTTAAAATCAAAAGAGATGAAATTGAAACTCCAGTAGTCTATTGTTGATTCAGCCATTCATTACTAAAGTGCAAGCTTATCAGTTGTGTATATGTGAGGTGATGGCTATCATTATGACTGATAGCCGGCATCTGCTATTATATATATTGCAGATGTGTGTGTTTGTATGAGAAAGAGATAAAGAAATAGAGAGACAGAGAGAGTGTGAAAGAGAGAGTGTGAAAGAGAAAAAAAAGAGAGAGTGTGTGTATGCATGTCTGTGTGTAATATCAATTAATGAATGTCAAAAGAACAAGATTTATGCAGTCACCTTCATTAGCTTACAGTTGTTTCTGCTATAAGAAGCAATGCACTCAGAGCTGAGTGCCTATGCAACACACAGTACCTTCATCAGAGCCATTAAAAATCATTAACTGATATTACACTCCAAACATGCCTAACACTTTAATTCTAAAGCATAAGTATACTGAGTTCTAACAACTGATTATTAATATCGCTCTATCTTAGTGAAATCATTTTATATACATATATATTATATATTTTAAATATATATATAAAAGAACATTATTATTCATAGGGCCCTCGGTGAGGTCCATATAAGATTTGGATTTGGTAGACGGAAACTGAAAGAAGCCTGTCGTATATATATATATATATATATATATATATGTATGTGTGTGTCTGTGTTTGTCCCCCCAACATCGCTTGACAACCGATGGTGGTGTGTTTACATCCCCGTAACTTAGTGGTTCGGCAAAAGAGACTGATAGAATAAGTACTAGGCTTACAAAGAACAAGTCCTAGGGTCAATTTGCTCGACTAATGGCGGTGCTCCAGCATGGCCACAGTGAAATGACTGTAACAAGAAATGAGTAAAAAAGAGAGTAAGTGCTATTTCCAATTTGCTTCTATCTAGAAATCAAAGGAAATTACTATTCCTGGCTTTTGTGGCCTGGACATCAATATTTTGAAACTTACCTATTTTCCATTACATTTCAGACAGACTCAGTGCTGAGTTGCTGAAGCAGAAATATCATTATTGCAAATATTCTGCTCAAAACTGCAGATTTGCTTGTCACTTGCTTGACTATGACCACTTGAACATGTCCCTTAGTGGTTGACAATATGTGCATCTGAAGCACTATAGCCATATATTGGGAGGGAGTCTTTGGGGTTTAAATAAATATCGTAAAAGCAAAGTTTGAAGAAAATATTAGCAATTTTTCATACTTTCTTGCGGTAGGCAAATAGTAAAATAACAGTTGCTACTCAAGAACAAAAATCGTTTTACACAGGGTAATCATTTTGGAGAGACAGTTATGGAAGGTCTATGATTCATCATGGAAGATATATACTGAATGGCAAAACATAAGGATAGAAAGTCAACACCAAAAATAGTGCAGCCTAGTATTAAAATAGCACCAGATGCCAAGGTTAAACTATTGCCTCATTGTTGAAAGAGAACTAACACCAAACAGACAGAATGTTTGAAGAATCTAGCGATAATCAATTTGAAACAGTCATAATGGTTTTCCCATGATGATCAACTGCAATGCAGGAGCATCAAAAACAACTGATGCTAAAATGATTTCATTTAGACTATATAAAACTGGGTTGGTCTACAAACTTCAATAGATTTTCTTTATATATTTACTGATTCAAACAAAATATAAAGGACCAATAACATACATGAAAATAGAAAAGAGAAAAAAGAAAAAACAAAGTTTAATAATAAAAAGCTAAAACTGAGTCATATTATGAGTGGAATTTGGTAAAAGGACAGTGGACCTGTAGCCTATAGTGTGTGTGTGTGTGTGTGTGAGTGTGCATGTGCATGCATATATGTATATACATGTA
This sequence comes from Octopus bimaculoides, assembly GCF_046866305.1. Lineage (NCBI taxonomy): Eukaryota > Metazoa > Mollusca > Cephalopoda > Octopoda > Octopodidae > Octopus > Octopus bimaculoides. The sequence continues at coordinate 94,381,517 of NC_142933.1, forward strand.
CGTATGTGTATGTGTGTGTCTATAGATATATATATATGTGTATATGTATGTGCGTGTGAGTGTTCATACATATATGTGTTATATTACATGTGTGTATACACACACGCACACACACACACACACACACACACACACACACACACAGGTGTAACTTTGTGGTTAAGTAATTTGCTTAATATCTATGTGATTTCAGGTTCAATCTTACAACATGGTACGTTGGCCCTTATACTATGTGAATGAAATTTGAAGGCCAGAAACTATAAAAACTGTTTGTATGCATATACTTACATACATGCACATGCACATGCAAATGTGTGTGTGTGTGCAGGGTAGTCATGTATCTCTTCTATAACAAGAGGCCTGTACTTGTCCCTCTTTGGCATCTCAAAACCTGACATAAAACCACATTACCCTCTACTACTAAATCAAGGGACCTTTTTTTTTGGTTGTTTTTTTTCTGTCTTGCAAGTTATTCAGAGGCCTTGCTATTGTCAGTGTCACAATAAAACCACTCAATACACTGTAGCATGGTTAGTATTTGAAAGGGCATTCAACTATAGAAACCATACCAAAGCGAACATTGGAGCTCAATCCAGTCTTCTGGTCCACTGGATCTTGTCAAATTGTCCAAGCCTTGCCAGCACAGAAGATGACCATTAAATGATGATGACGATATGAATAAATATCTGTGCACACACACACACACACACACACACACACATACACACACACACTCATGCACATACATATCTAAAAGGAAATATACAGGAAAAAAGTTATTTTGCCATTTTTCGCTGACTCATAAAATCGGAAATAAATCTGTTTTTAAATGTTTTCTACCCAACTATTTAACTCTTTCATTAAACCAAGCTGAAACATAACATTATATTCTTGACAAACTATTTTCTGAACCACAATAAATATATAAATAAAAAAAAAAAGTCTTTAAAATATTCTATCTATAAATAAATTACATCATTTAGAAGATATTAATCATTTCATTTCCCTTTCCTTGGTTACTATTTCACATATAATTCATATTCAAAACTATATGGACACTCTTAGCTGGATCAAAAGTGACTAAAGCATCGGACAAGTCTTATAAAGTGTTCTTATAAAATAAACTAATACAAATTGCAAATTGTACATCAAATCCTAGTTCCTATCCTCACCCAACTCTTTGATCTTTCTCTCTCTACAGGGACCAGTCTCAAATTATGGAAGCACACATTAAAAAAAAAACACACACACATACATTAAAGTATGTTCCATTTTCAAGAAGGGCAACTTTTTTGATTCTATTCTTTTGACATTTCCAAGGTTGTGAGAGACATATAAACAACAAACCTCTTTTACAGATTATCGAGGAGCTTTTGTGTACTCACCCACTTCACCTGCTAGAAATGGCATCTGAATTACACTCATTTATCGTAAAGAGGGTACATAGAACAAATTAATCTCTGATAATTTAAAAAAGAAAAAAAGAAAGCAAAATTGCTACAACTGGAACATCCTTTGTCATGAGTCTGTTTAACCCTTTGGCATTCAGATTTTGGGGGAACAAATACAGACACACAGACACACACACATACAACGGGTTTCTTTTAGTTTCTGTCTAACAAATCCACTCACAAGGCTTTGGTCAGCCTGAGGCTATAGTAGAAGACACTTGCCCAAGGTGCCATGCAGTGAGACTGAACCCAGAACCATGTGGTTGGCAAGCAAGCTACTTACCACATAGCCACTCCTGCATATGGAAACTTCCTACATAAGTTTACCTACTTAGGCGTTCCATACATCTCTAATTGGGACCTGGGATGAAACAACACTGTTGTCAACTCTGTCACTGATGCTGCCATCACTACCCATCACAACCATTTGGTCCACAATTAGACTGTTTCTTCTCTGCCGATGCTACAGTAGCCTCCGCTCCAATGAACTTACAAGTTATAATGCTATTTTCAACCAGGCCCATTCAATGTTCCATATTCCTCATCTCCTGCTATTCATATTGTATTACACCTCCCAGATCCTACATTAAACACTTAGCCACAACAGTCTTACAAACAGTCTGAGATTTCATCTCCACAAATATTTTCCCAATAAATGCTGTCAGCCTTCATAAACAGAACAACAACCAAATCTATCAAGTTAGTCTTGAATATCCAACAAAAGCTTTGATCCTTGCTTTTTCCTCTTCTAACTTATTAAAACAACAATTAAAAAAACAACCCATTCAAATTCTTAATTGTCTCTGCAAGAGAACAACCAATATTTATAGTAAATAAAAACTAAAGGTCAAAAGGCTAGCAAAGATCAGAACTGGACTGAAATAAAAGCTTTTAATTTGCTGTATTTGATTAACCACTAATTAAGTATATGGAAACAGGTTACTGTATATCATTAAGCATTGAACTGCTTGTTAGTATTCCTAATTGTATGTAAGCAACACTCAAATCTTTCACTAATTAGCCACAAGTATTTACCACACGACATAACAACTGCAATGCATTCTAATTAATTTATTCTACGTAAGAACACACACTCACACACTCATGTATATATATATACATATATATATATATATATATATATATATATATATATATATATATATATATATATATATATATGAATCAGTAGTTCTTTGACTGCTATTTCTAAATTTTCAGTATGTTGGAGAAGCAACTCAAGCTAATCCCTGTATATTTATGATTATAAATGGTTTTACCGATAAAGGTTTTTCATACTGAACTACTTGGCAAAATTGTTAATTATTAATTTTATTACTAATTGACGATTCCCTGCCCTATATCTGTATATTTTATATTGATGCCTCTAAGTTGGATGGTTAAACCGTAATCCCTTCATACGGGACTATTTGTGACGCACATAGAATAGATTCTTTGGAGTGAAGTGTTTTGAACTCACTAGCCGATAAATTTGTAAGTGCCTGCCTCACATGGTCTTGATGTCGCATGGTCAAAATTCACGTGAGTTTTATTAGACACTTTCAAATTTATTCGAATATTGAGGCTGAAGATCGGAATAGGGTAACTTCATACCCTTAACCGTGAAATGTCGTACCCAATTAACTAAAGGCAGGTTTGTTTTTGCTTTTCTCTTCTGTTTTTTGTTCTGTGTGTGCCATAAATATCGCCATCTATTAGAGAAAAAATTTGTAGTTTGGAATCAGTAGTTCTTTGACTGCTATTTCTAAATTTTCAGTATGTTGGAGAAGCAACTCAAGCTAATCCCTGTATATTTATGATTATAAATGGTTTTACCGATAAAGGTTTTTTCATACTGAACTACTTGGCAAAATTGTTAATTTTTAATTTTATTACTAATTGACGATTCCCTGCCCTATATCTGTATATATATCTATATATAACATCATGATAATTGATTTTAATACCCATTTTTTTGTGTTTGCATGGATCAGATGGAACTTTATTTACGGTGAATTTCCTATGACCGGAGGCCCTTCCTATCACTAGACTTTGCCTGTTTCCAAGTGAGATAATATTTCTCCATGACCAGACCTGTTTTCCCAGATGATTAGGAACAAAGGACACCAGTTGCATGGTGGTGACATTCTTTTATAACCAACAAGCAATGTAAAGGCAAGGAGAGAATAGTATGTGCATGTGCACGCGCGCGTGCACACACACATACACACACGTTTATTTGTGAGTATAATATATATATATATATATTCTTTTATTCTTTATTATTTTACTTGTTTCAGTCATTTGACAGCAGGCCATGCTGGAGCACCAGCTTGAAGGGTTTTAGTCAAACAAATCGATCTCAGGACATAATTTTTAAAGCCTAGTACTTATTCTATCAGTCTCTTTTGCTAAACTGGTGAGTTACGGGGATGCAAACACTCGTTGTCAAGCAGTGGGTGGGGGACAAACAGACACACACACACAGAGACACACACACAGACACACACGCACACACACACACAGACACACACACACACACACACACACACACACACACATATATATATATATATATATATATATATATATATATATATATATATATATATATATATATATATATTCGATGGGCTTCTTTCAGTTTCTGTTTACCAAATCCACTCAAAAAGCTTTGGTTGGCCTGAGGCTTTAGCAGAAGACACTTGCCCATGGTGCCATACAGTGGGACACTGAACCCGGAACCATGTGGTTGGTAAGCAAGCTCCTTACCACACAGCCATATATATACATGATGGGCTTCTTTCAGTTTCTGTCTATCAAATCCACTCACAAGGCTTTGCCTGGCTTGGAACTATAGTAAAAACATGCTTGCCCAAGATGCCAGAATCATGTGGTTGAGAATTAGACATCTTACCATACAGCCACATATCCTAGAATGGGTGTCACATTTAATTAGCTTTAGGAGCAATTTTTCAAGTCAGGTACATACTTTATATGTGTGTGTGTGTGTCAAAATGGTAAGTAGTTTACCATAGGTGCATATACTGTGGCTTCAGGCTGGCTAAAGTCTTGTAAGTGGATTTGGTAGACAGAAACTGAAAGATGCCCATTGTATATATATATATATATATATATATATATATACATACATATATGTATGTATTTGTGTATCTATCCTCCCAACGTTGCTTGACAACCGATGTTGATGTGTCTACGTCCCTATATCTTAGTGGTTTGGCAAAAAAAAAAGAGACCGATAGAATAAGTACTAGGCTTACAAAGAATAAGTCCTGGGGTCAATTTGCTTGACTAAAGGTGGTGCTCCAGCATGGCCGCAGTCAAATTACTAAAACAAGTAAAAGAACAAAAGAATATAAAAATGGTAAGTAGCCTGTATTATTGTAAAACTTTAAAAAATGAATGCTAGAATATTTGCAGCAGGGTAACAAATTATAAAAGCTGAAAAAAAGTTGAAAGACTTTCTTGTTTCTTTTTTCGTTCTTGCACCAAACTAATTATGGCGGGATGGGAGAAGTTATAACCCAAAGAGAGAATTTGTAGGCCTGACAAACAACAGATGGCAAATTTTTTGCATACATGCATATCACACAAGTGCAGTCAGAAGCATACAAGCCTTTTCGCCAGATCATATTCCTTATGCAAATGCATTTGGATCCACGTTGCCAAATTTACATTACTTGACAATAAATTCCTAACACCTATAAAGATAATGGTTAGCCCACATTACTCAATAAGGTGCATAGGGCCAGTTTCCTGGTTTTTCCGGCAGATATATTTGTCCCTGGACTGGATACTAGTCCATTGCAGAATTACTCATTTTTACCAGCTGGGTGGACTGGAGCAATGTGAAATGAAGTGTTTTGCTCAAGAACACAACACACAACCTGATCCAGGAATCAAGACCACAATCTTATGATTATGAATCCAGCACTCTAACCACTAAACCATGCAACCATGTACCTCCACTATAAAGATAGTAATACATACAATCTGATTATTTTGTCTTTGTCCATGATAAGGACAAAGGACCTTATCATGGACAAAGATAAGGACCATCTAGCCAACCATGATAAAGGGATGAAGAATGACTGAAGAATTGCATGGTGACTTTCAATATAGTGAAGAAGAGTTACACACAGTCAACCTCATTTTCTTGTCTGTGACTATCTTCAATCCAGTGGCAAGACCAGGTCAATATGCCTAGGGATGGAGAGAGAGATGCAGTAGATGACCAAGATGTCTTACTTGCCTCATCTTGCTCTCTGGGCTTCACAATGCGTTGCCGCAACCACCCTTCCTTTCCATTGTATCGTGAAAGTTTCTTCCACAAAGCTCACCAGATCCAGACTAATCTGCTTAGTATCTATCTAGCCATGGAAACCAAGCCCAAAATGCAACTTGTAAGATGTGAGTTCCTAACTCATCTAGGAGAGCAGAAATAAAACCCGTCCAACCCATTCTATATCAAGTAAAACAGTATATATACAGTGTGTGTGATGCATTTTCATTCACAGACTGTTGGTTTAGATATTCATTCTTACGCACACATTCAGAATCATATAAGTGTATGGATGACTATGTATACATGTATGTAATGTATGTGTGTGCATATACATATATATGTATGTAGTTGGCAACTAATCAAATTTCCATGTATTGTTAGCTCATCAAATTTCGATGTGTTTGTGATTATTATCCCTTTTATATTGTTATACAGCTTCCCACCTATCTCAACTGATTCAACAATTTGAAACTCAAAATCATGATTAAAGAATCTCCAGCTTCTCATAAAATATGAGTAGGTGATAGTTTTATATAGAAATATAATATTTATCATATATAATATTTTTATACAGAAATATATTTATCATATATAATATTTTTATACAGAAATATATTTATCATATATAATATTTTTATATAGAAATATAATATTAATCATTTATAATATTTTTATATAGAAATAAAATATTTATGATATATATAATATTTTTATAGCGAAATATATTTATCATATATAATATTTTTATGTAGAAATACAATATTATCATATATAATACTTTTTATATAGAATTAATTAACACTTGCTTTGCTCTGAAAAATCTAAAATACATACATCAAAACATGAACACGGAAGAATCTCTTGCTCAAGAAATCAATGGTATCAGATATTCCATAAGAAAATAATTATCCCATGTGACCATGAAAGACAGGAAGGAAATCAGATGAACAGAAACAAAAAAAAAACCCCCAATAATAACAGAGTAAATAAATAAATGACAATGTTATGAAGCCATCATATATATTACAATAATATAAGTATGACTCAGGGTATGGCTGCTGAGTTATTTACTTGTTAATTCACACTTCATGCAGAACAGTGCAAAAGATTATATATGTTGATGCGTACAGCCACTAAGACTGACAATTTATCTGTGACCTGAGGGACTAGCATATAAAAACTGACCAATGGGAAGAATCAGCTAAATCACTGATAATATTACTTTCCATTTCATGTTGCATGCATAAACAGTAAGATTCTACATTAATTGTGTGTGTGTGTGTGTGTGTGTGTGTGTGTGTGTGTGTGTGGTAAGAAGCTTGCTTCCCAACCACATGGTCCTGGGTTCAGTTCCACTGCATGGGACCTTGGGCAAGTGTCTTCTGTTATAGTCTTGGGCCGAGCAAAGCCCTGTAAGTGGATTTGGTAGACGGAAACTGAAAGAAACATGTCGTGTGTGTGTGTGTGTGTGTGTGTGTGTGTCTATATGTGTGTTTTTATGTCTGTGTTTGTCCCACCCATTACCACTTGACAACCAGTGTTGGTGTGTTTACATCCCCAAAACTTAGCGGTTTGGCAAAAACCCTGATAGAATAAGTCTTAAGCTTAAAAAGTAAGCCTTGGTGTTGATTTGTTTGACTAAAACCCTTCAAGGCAATGCTCCAACATGGCCACAGTCAAATGACTGAAACAAGTAAAAGAATAAAAGAACACACACACACACACACACACACATATATATATATACATATACTTCTTTCATGTTATAACAATTCTGTATAAAACTAACCTTGGATTTTAAAACGTACATGACTTTAAGAGCAGGTATGGCTGTATGGTTAAGAAGTTCACTTCATAACTATGTACTCTAAGGAAAAAAACAAGCCTACTTGCATTACAAAGCCCAGTGTGTGGTAACTTTGAGCAAATGCCTTCTCTATGAGAACCTGAAGTTTCACCAATGCCTTATGAGTGGAACAGTAAACTGAAACTGTTATGAAGTCTACATGTGAGTATGCATTTTTCTCTCTAGCAATGGGCTTCTTTCAGTTTCCGTCTACCAAATCCACTTATAAAGTTTTGGTCAGCCCAACGCTATAGTAAAAGACACTTGCCCAAGGTGCTGCACAATGGGACTGAACCCAGAACCATGTAGTTGGGATGCAAACTTCTTAGCACACTGCCATGCCTCTATCTATCTATCTATCTATCTATCTATCTATCTATCTATCTGTCTGTGTGTGTGTGTTGATAGATACATATATGACAGGCTTCTTTCAGTTTCTGTTGACCAAATCCACTTACAAAGCATTGGCTGGCTCAAGGCTATAGAAAGAGACACTTGCCCAACATACTATACAGAGGAACTGAAACCAAGAGCAAATGGTTGCTAAACGAAACTCCTCAATCACATAGGCACACCTGTGCCTACATAAGATGTGAATATGTATGCATGTATAGTTAAATGGAAGACTGAATAAAATATATTGGATGTCATGTACAAATTAAAGCTGAGAAGTTATTAATATAACAAGTTGCAGCACATCAGGCATTAGCGTGCAAATGCAGATTGGAGGAAGTCAAACCTATTTCCTGATGTGGATGAAAACCATTCTAATGGGGAATTGAAATTCAAGAAGCTTGCATAAGAAGGTATTTTCTGTTATTGGTTTCTATGGTAACTAAATGGAATGTGACTGAATTAAAAATAGTAATTACATTTGACATAATATTTACTGTTATGTGCGAAAACTGTTCTTTAAACCTATGAGCCAGAAAAGAGACCAAAAAAAAAAAAAGTATGGTTTGGCCACTAATGATCAATAAACATGCTGTAAACACAATACTAATGATATTATGTTTATATTTTAACGATATGTTTGTGTGTACATGTGTGTGTGTGTGCATATGTGTGTTTGTGTCTCATTAAACACATGAAATTATATTATACCATTAGTATATATTACCATTTTTGCATTTATTTGTATATATATATATATATATATGCTAGCATGGGATGTTAAACGATGATGATGATAATGATGAGATATATATATATATATATATATATGTATATACACACACACACACACAGAGACACACATACACATATGCATGTGTATGTGTGTATGTATGTGTGTATGCATGTATGTATTTATGTATATGTATATATATAAAATTCACAGCGTGTATCAAGATTAGGTTATATGAAAAGATATTTTGTACTTTCCTTTTTTTCTTTTTCAACTAATTGCGAAGATTAAAAATGAAAATGAAGAGAGAAGTTAAATTTATTATTATCAAGTCCAGTTTTGAATAATCTTTCTTCTATAGAATAAAAATTCCATCAAAAAAGAATTTGCAATTAAGTTTCAAATTCAGCTCGAAACTATCTTACTGCTGCTGCTGCTGCTGCTGCTACTACTACTACTACTACTACTACTACTACTACTACTACTACTGCTACTACTAAAAGATAAAAGATATATATTGTTATCTTCTAGTCAGGAAGGAAGGCAATGCCAATGGCCTTTTCAAGGGCCTCCAAGATTGGTAGAGGGAAGGAGGGAGGGAGGAAGGGATCCCCAAAAATGGGGATCTGGCTTGAATGTTTGTGAGTCTCTTCCACCCCACTGGATTGGTCCTTGTTTAGATTAGCCTCAAAAGGATGATAGGCTAAGTTGACCTCAGTGGGATTCGAGCTCAGAGCACAGAGAATCAGAACAAATACCATGAGGCACTCTACCTGATGCTCCAATGACTCTGCCAATTGACTGTCTCTTAATGATCTACCTGCAAGAAACAGCAACCAAATAACCTTTTCTACTCTAGGCATAAGACCCGAAATTTTTGGGAAGGGGGCCAGTCGATTAGAGTGATCCCAGCACACAACTGGTACTTAATTTATTGACCCCAAAAGGATGAAAGGCAAAGTCGACCTTGGTGGGATTTGAACTCAGAACATAAAGACAGACAAAATGCCGCTAAGCATTCCGCCCAGTATGCTAACATTTCTGCCAGCTCGCTGCCTTTAATACTCAATATATTCTTTCCTACTCTCGGGATAAGGCTCGATATTTTTGGGGAGTGGGGGGCAGTCGATTAGATCAATCCTCAATATGCAGCTGGTACTTAATTTACTGACCCCGAAAGGATGAAATGTACAATCGACCTCAGTGGAATTTGAACTCAGAACATAAAGACAGACGAAATACCACAAAGCATTTCACCTGGTGTGCCAATGTTTCTTATTTCTTTACTGCCCACAAGGGGCTACACACAGAGGGGACAAAGAAGGACAAACAGAGTAAGTCGATTATATTGACCCCAGTGCATAACTGGTACTTATTTAATCGACTCCAAAAGGATGAAAGGCAAAGTCGACCTCGGCAGAATTTGAACTCAGAACGTAGTGGCAGACGAAATACCACTTAGCATTTCACCCGGCGTGCGAACGTTTCTGGCAGCTCGCTGCCTTGAACAGCAACCAAATATCATTAAGCCATACTGTCAACAGAGAAGAAGGACACATCGATCAACAGAGCCTAAGATATTCAAAATAACTGAATAGTTACAACTGGAAAGCTCTTGATCCATGATTCTATTTGATCAGGTCTGACCAAATGGCACTCTTTTGGCAGAATCATAAACGCATCAGAAAAAATACTTTACAGAATTTGTTCCAGCTCTTTATACTCTGATTTCAAATCCTGCTGAGGTCAACTTTGCCTTTCATCCTTCTGGAGCCAAGAAAAAATTCCAGTCAAATGCTACCGTGTCAATGTATTGCATCTTTTCAGTGGTTCACTTTAGGTGCAGGCATAGCAATGCGATTAAGAAGCTTGCTTCCAAAACAGATGGTTTCAGGTTCAGTTCCACTGTATGGTAACTTCAGCAAATGTCTTCTTCCTGCTATAGCCCATGACCAAAGTCTTGTCAGTGAATTTGGAAGACAGAAACTGAAAGAAGCCCATCACACATGTACAGATAAGTATGTTTGTGTGTGTGTGTGCGTGTGTGTGTGCATGTAGGCATGTATGTATGAATGTCTGTATGTATATGTGTGTGAGGGTGGGTGTTATCTTGTTTTAGCATTCTGTGATGGTTGTAAACAAGCATAATTCCTACCCAAACTTCTGTGAAAAACATGTCTGGCCATGGTAAAAAAAAAAAAAAAATATCTTGCTTGCAAACAGATGAGTGTTATCAACAGAAAAGGCACCCAGCTGTAGAAAATCTGCTTCCACAAATTCTGTCAGACACATGCAAGCAGAGAAACGTGAACATTAAAACAATCACAACGATGATGATGATGATGATGATGACTAAGATCACATGTTGCTTTGCAATATATCAATCAGCTGCATGAATAAATGTTGCAGATGCAATTTGAACCCATAGCAAGAATTTTTATTTATTAGCAAAATAGATTTCAGACATTTGAGAATCACATCAGAGCAGAACCAATCCTATCATTATACCTATAGCGTTCCAACTAAAACATATATCATGGATAAATAGGCATTCCGGTGCTTCTTAGATATCAACAATCCAATGATTAATTGAGATGGCTGAAACTTCCTTTATTTCAAATACGTAAACAAGATAGCTTTTTAAAGTTATCTCTACAGATATACTGTAGATATTAGAGCCGGCACTAGTCGATACCGTGCTGGCTCTAATTTCTATAGAATGTCTGTAGAGTTAACTTTAAGATGTGAATTCGTAACACTGCTAACACAGGTGAGGCACAGTATTGAGTCATAAGCCTTTCATATACTTGGTGGTATATCATGGCTGCAAAACGAAATGCAGTGTCCCATACCAGCAATTTATAAACAAAATAAGTACGTGCATGTATATATCATACATGTTTTTTGAAGGGATGCGTTGTGGGAGAGAGACTGTCTGGTAATATCATCATCATCAATATCATCATCATCATCATCATCATCAATATCATCAATATCATCATCATCATCATCAATATCATCATCATCATCATCATCATCAATATCATCAATATCATCATCATCATCAATATCATCATCATCATCAATATCATCATCAATATCATCATCATCATCATCATCATCATCATCATCAATATCATCAATATCATCATCATCATCATCATCATCAAATCATCATCATCATCATCAAATCATCATCATCATCAAATCGTCATCATCAATATCATCAATATCATCATCATCATCATCAAGTCATCAAATCATCATCAAATCGTCATCAAATCGTCATCAACATCATCATCATCATCATCAAATCATCATCATCAACATCATCATCATCATCAAATCATCATCATCATCATCAAATCGTCATCATCAACATCATCATCATCATCAAATCGTCATCATCATCAACATCATCAACATCATCATCAAACCATCATCATCATCATCATCATCATCATCATCAATATCATTAATATCATCATCATCATCATCATCATCAAATCATCATCAAAGCATCATCATCTTCTTTTTAATGTCAACTTTTCCATGCTTGCATGGGTGACACAAGAGTACTTTGGAACAGAGCTTCTGTGACTGGATGCCCTTTCTGTTGTTGTCAACCTCCTCTTGTTTCCAAGTGGGGTAGTAATCTTCCGGTTTATTAAATAAACAAATAGTCCAGGCATGTTTCATGCAGAGAAATGGAAACAAAGGATGCATTATGAATGAGCCCTTCGTTTACAAAGCTCGTGCAGCACGTCAAGGCATGTAAAGAAGCTACTGTTTACAAACCAGCAAAAACGAGGGAAATACAAACTTGCACAAACACACAGACAGACAGCTAGACAGATATACTCTTTTACTTGTTTCAGTTATTTGACTGTGGCCATGCTGGAGCACCGCTTTTAGTCGAGAAAATCGACCCCAGGACTTATTCTTTGTAAGCGCAGTACTTCTATCGGTCTCTTTTTGCCGAACTGCTAAGTTACGGGAACGTAAACACACCACCATCGGTTGTCAAGTGATGGTGGGGGGACAAACACAGACACACAAACACACATATGTATATATATATATATATATATATATATATATATATATATATACACACATATATACAACGGGCTTCTTTCAGTTTCTGTCTACCAAATCCACTCACAAGGCTTTGGTCGGCCCGAGGCTATAGTAGAAGACACTTGCCCAAGGTGCCCCGCAGTGGGTCTGAACCCGGAACCATATGGTTGGTAAGCAAGCTACTTACCACACAGTCACTCCTGTACCTATAGATATGATAGGTTTCTTTCAATTTCTGCCTACCAAAAACACTCACAAGGCTTTGTGAGTGAATGTAACATTTCTCCTCCCCTCAAATTTCTGTCCTTGAGTCTAAATCAAAAGCCATGATGATGATGATGATGATGATGTGGAGTAGGAGTAGAAATAACAATAAACAATTTCAATTCGTCTCAGAATGTGTAGATATATTCACATACACTTTTATCACAGAAATATTCCATTTATTTTTATCATATTTTACAAAATAAAAGAATTTTGTAAAACATTTAATGAAAAACATAAATAATATGAGATAAAAAGTCAGTTATAAGAGTGTATTTGAGATAACAGAGAACTGAATATATATTTTAAGTTTAGATATACAATATTACTGACTTTCGAAAAGAGACAGTTTATTCTGGCATTTGCCATGAAATCTGAAAGAAAAAAGCTTACCAGTTGACAATATCATATAACTGTGACCAGTTAACAATATCATACACACACACACACACATACATATATATATATATATATATATATATGTATATATATATATATATATATATATATATATAAAATTTAATAAATGGAGTAATACGCATATGTTAAATGAAATCTTTTATTTCCGACATATGTTTCGAAGATTACCAATGGTTCCTTCCAAAGGAATGAGTGATGTTGAAAAAGATGTAATCGTCTCTTCAGAGAAATTCATAAGAGCCAACTTAACCGTAAGACATTTTAACCGAGATTCCCTCCGCTGTTAGGGTGTGAAACTTCTTCACACAGCTGTCCTCATCCATACGTGATTAAAAAAATAAAACCGTCTGAAGTGGGTGGCCAGAAATTACTCTAATACAGCACAGAACTTTTGGGACACCAAAGAAAAATGTATCATACAGAGAGAGAGAGAGAGTTTTGCTATGGAATGGAAATCTAGAAATATATTTGAAGTTCTTGGCAGTATGGCATGGGTATTTGACTGACTGCAGTTGCAAACTAAGCAAAGACACATTGGTTTATTCTACAAAGAAACCACCCTAGGAAGGACATTAGACAAACAATTATAAAATGTGTGTGTGTGTGTAAGAAAAATTAAAGCTACCCTTTCTAAACATTACAATGAACTTCAGTAAACATCTGAAACTATTTGTTGCAAGGTGGAGAGAAGTAATACAAGAACCACAACAAAAGAACACCGTTGGTAGAAAGGTAAGATAAGACAGCACACTGCAAGTTGGTACATTTGTTAAACAAACACAAGACAACCACAAGACCTACTATGAAGGTCACATGATGAAGTATACACACACACACACACACACACACACATTCCAAATCATTTACAGCTAGATACACACAAAAGAAAATATCACAGCAAAGAAAATACATGAGAACAAAAAGCAAAAATATCATTAAAAAAACCCTGTTAGACCACCAAATAAAGTCCATATGTTATTGTTTAGCCCCAGGTGAAGTCTGATCCAGCAGGTCTATGAACAATGATATTCTAATCATGACCATCCAGCCTTTTTAGGGGGGGGGGGTATCTGAGACTACATTATCAAATGTGTCTTCCTCTGCATTTTTCTTTTTTTTTTTTTTTAGATAATGGATTATGATTTGAGGGAGATTTGTGTGCTATCTCAGGCAGGTTGGACAACTGTGTAGAGGCCCTTTTACTGGCTTGGGCAAATTAAGCGAAATCTCATGATAATGTTGGCTAGCCCCAGGTCAACCCCAATTGAATAAACCCTTAATGAAAAGTTTAGTTGTTTATATGGACCCAAGTACTTCATTTGGTACTTTATTTTATCAACTTCAAAAGGTTGAAGGGCAAAGCTGACCATAGCAGGATCTGAACTCAGAACATAAAGAACTGGAAAAAATACATCATAGCATTTTCTCTGATGCTCCACTGATTTATGTTAGTTCTGGTTCTATACGTTTTTAAGTTCATATACTGTCAATGTCAACTTTGCCTTTCATCTTTTTGGAGTCAATAAAATAAATAAATAACAATTTCAAATTTTGAGACTGGGGGTCAATGTAATTGATTAACCCCACACCCTGCTAAAACTGTGTCAAAGTTAGAAAGAGTTATTACTAAGATGGTGAGCTGGACAAAAGGGTTAGCACAATGGACAAAATGGTTAGCAGCATTTCTTGTATTTCTCCTCCTCTCATTATCTCAGCCTCAGCTATTTACTCAAACTTCACATTCAGCACTTTTTTCACACATTCCTCCTTGCAGATCTGCAGCACTTTGTAATTCCCTACTTGCACAAATACATTTTTTTATAAGCTTGGACAGAAAAGGAAGGACGGTGCGCTCAAGTTTTTTCCTACAAACATCAGCCAACAGAAGTTCAAGCTGAACTCCAACAATACGAATCTCACCTGCCTCTGAGGGCCTCTAAAGTTCATGAGCACTGTGTCTCCTCCACTAAATGAATCATAATAAAAATAAACAAACTAAAAACAGAAAATTGTATATAATAGTAATTTGTGTCTATATTAAAAGTGAAGAGTACTTACTTACACAATTAATTAACTTCTTAAGTATGCAGTTAATTGACGACTGGTTGTATGTATAATGAGATAATTGCTAATGTACATAGAGAGATTAAATTGTCTATGTACGTATGTTAAGTTGATTGCTAACAAACATTACAAATTGAGGAGGAGAAACT
Organism: Octopus bimaculoides; assembly: GCF_046866305.1. Classification (NCBI taxonomy): domain Eukaryota; kingdom Metazoa; phylum Mollusca; class Cephalopoda; order Octopoda; family Octopodidae; genus Octopus; species Octopus bimaculoides. The sequence goes on from NC_142933.1 coordinate 94,397,223, forward strand.
ACAATAGACAGCACATCACATTCACATCATATCATTTATAAATTTCATCATCCATGTAGGTAAATATTAATCCATTTAAAGTGCTAAAAGAATCATTAACTGATGCAATCTCTAACTTTTATAATATCCATCTCCAACTCTTCGTGATGAAGAACTGAACATTGATTTACTTAATAAAAGTAGGAGACTATTGGCAAATAATTATCCCAACAACAAATTTCAGGCCTTGTGCCTATAGAAGAAGGGATTATTTCTTTTACTTGTTTCAGTCATTTGGCTGTGGCCATGCTGGAGCACCACCTTAAGTTGAACAAATCAACCCCAGGACTTATTCTTTGTAAGCCTAGTACTTATTCTATTGGTCTCTTTTGCTGAACTGCTAAGCTACATGGATGTAAACACACCAACATTGGTCATCAAGCAATGGTGGGGGGACAAACACAGGCACACAAATACATAGATATACATACACACACACACACACACACACATATACACGACAGGCTTCTTTTGGTTTCCAACTACCAAATCCACTCAAAAGGCTTTGGTCGGTCTGAGGTTACAGTAGAAGACACTTACCCAAGGTGCCACACAGTGGGACTGATCCAGGAGCCATGTGGTTGGGAAGCAAGCTTCTTACCACACAGTCACTCCTAAATATTATTATTATTATTATGCTTAGTAGCTAGCATTTCTTCTGGTTCTTTGAATTCTGAGTTCAAATTCTTGCCAAGGCCAACTTTGCATTTCACCCTTTCAGATTCAATAAAATGAGTACCTGCTGAGTACTGGGGTCAACGTAATCAACCTCCCACCTCCTCCTAAAATTTCTGGCTTTGTGCCAAAACTTGAAACCATCATTATTATTATTACTATCATCAATAAGTGGCTATTTCAGAGGCGCCTTCTGCATGCAAAACAATTAGTTAAGTCAGAGTTGGCATATTTAATACTTTCTGCATAAGATATGCCAACAACTAATTTAACTATTATCAGCAATGTTTATGTGGTCAGTTTTCCCAGGTTAGGCCACATGCCAAATGGGTCTGCAGCAAAGGGGTGTAGCAAGAAAGGAGTACAGTCTGTGGACTGAGAAAAGAGCCTCTGCATGGTAGTTTGGCTTGCTAGAAATAGCAGCAAATTTTCTCCCTCAACTCACAGGAGAGGAGGAGGGAGAAAAGGAGGAAGAGAAGATGAGGAGGAAGAGAAAGAGGAGGAAGAGAAAGAGGAGGAAGAGAGAGAAGATGAGGAGGAAGAGAGAGAAGATGAGGAGGAAGAGAGAGAAGATGAGGAGGAAGAGAGAGAAGATGAGGAGGAAGAGAGAGAAGATGAGGAGGAAGAGAGAGAAGATGAGGAGGAAGAGAATGAGAAGGAAGAAGGAGAAAGAGGGAGATGAGGAGGAAGAGAAAACGGAGGAAGAAGAGAATGAGAAAGAGGGAGATGAGGAGGAGGAAGTGGAAGAAAAAGAGGAGGAAGGAGAAGAGGAAAACGGAGATGAGGAGAAAGAGGAAGAAGAAAATGAGGTGGATGAGGAAAAAGAGGAGGAAGAAGAGGGAGAAGAAGAGCAGAAGGAAGAAGAGGAAGCAAGAAGAGGAAGAAGAAGAGGAAGGAGAGGAGGAAGGAGAAGAGGAAGGAGAGAGAGACAAGGAAAAAGAGGAAGGGGGAAGATGAGGAGAGGAGGAAGATGGAGAAGAGGAAGAGGTGGATCTATTTCAAAACGGGGGCACCAGTATTTTCTTAACGAAACACTAACGAAACACTTTGAAACTTGGGATACTGGTAGAATGTGTCATATAAAACATCTTTTACTCTTAGTCTTCTTAACAAAAAAACCTACATCGCAAGTTATTCCATGTTAAAGTTGTCGTATTTCTGTAATTTCAACCAATCACTGACATCTATTCAGCTGAATAGAGTTACTGCTGGCCGGTCATAAAAATGTTATTCCATGTGACATATTTCATCCGGTTTAATCGTAATTTATACGCATATATTGTTTATATAATAAATTACGCTGTGCGTATCTATGTGTGTAACAATTTTAGAGTTCCGATTCTAGAGTTAGGGTTAGTTTTAGGGTTAGGGTTAGGGTTAACAGTCTAGTTAGGGTTAGAGGATTAATACGATATACACCGTTACAGTGCTAACTGTTTTCAACTGAATAGACGTCAGTGATTAGTAGAAATTATCAAAATAAGACAATTTTTTACATGAAATAAATTTGAATACAAAAATTTTTTTCTGTTCTATAACACAAAATAGATAAGTATACGAAGTTTGAAAGTCTTTCAGTACCAAAAACACTACATACAACATAAATGAAAACTGGTGCCCCTGTTTTGAAATAGATCCGAAGAGGCCTTGAATAATGTGATCCTATATGTATTATGTCTGATAAATAAGATGGTTTAGTCATGGCAAGAATGTCTCTGATCTCAGGGGTTTCCTCCAGTCAAAGCTGACATTGCAGTTCTCTTTTCATACACTCTAATCACATTCTCAAGTCATTAAAGCTTTCTCTCTCTCTCTCTCTCCTCTCATCCTCACCCCTTCTCCATCCTTCAGGCCTTCTCTCTCTCTCTCCTTCACCCCCCCCCCCCACCATACTCCGTCCCCCTCCATCCTATCAAGCAATGAAACAGGTTGTAAAAACATGCTTGAAGCAGTATCTTGTAGTCATCAGAAGAAGGTGTTTCACATGAGGTCAAGTTAAATGTGAAATGAATAGGAAGACTGGAAAAGAAAGAAAAACATCCATTGGGACAACAACAGTCCATGACTCTCTGACTAACTTCTGGAAAGGAGATCAGAGTACAGCTTCAAAAAAAAAAAAAAAAAAATAACAATAATAATAAACAAATAAATTTAAAGAAAAGAGCTCTATGCTATTAATAAAATTTGAAGATAAAATATAACCAAAATAAACTAATTACTAATTACAATTGTTCTTCATTAAAATTGATTAATGTTGAGCAAGAGGAAGTTCTTCCAAAGAAGGCTTCAGACTTCTTTGCTACCATGGCCACAATCACTCCCATCATCATCATCGTCATCATTTACTATTTTTCTACTAACTGCTACCATTATCACAGCCTCCAGCACAACTATCATCATTATGCCCACCACCGCCACCACCATCAGCACTCTATCATCATCTTCATTCTCATCATCCTTTACAGCCAGCCACCACCACCACCACCACCACCATCATCAGCACTATCATCATTATATCCACCACCACCACCACCACCACCACCAGCAGCTATGCAATCATAAAAGCTTAGCACTGTTGTTCATCATTTTCTTTTCTCTTTTAGGAATGCACTCATGGCACCCTCATTTCTACAGGAAGACAGTTGACCCCAAAACCATTTGACAAACTCTTTTAATTTGGGAGGCAGTAGCAGTGGTAGCGGAGGTGGCAGTGGTGGCAGTGGTGACAGTGCAGCTGCTGCTGCTACTGGAAGGGAGTTCATATTAATCTTCCCATTCAAAAGCATAAAATCCAGCTGGCCTAATTTTTTACAGCAAACACAAAAGCAATGAATGTGTTAGGCTGTCATGAAAAGGGAAAACATCCAACCCCCATTTTAGGCAGATTCCCTTCCTCAATGAAGTATATTCACCGACCTATTGTTAAGCCATTCACAATGGATAAATAGCAGATTGGATTATCATTGAGATGGTTTATTTTATTCATTCATTTTTTTTTATTTATTATTATTTTACTTGTTTCAGTCATTGGACTACGGTCATACTTGAAGTGTTCAGTTGATCAGACTGACCTAGTGCTTAGTATCAAAGATGATGCTTTATCCTATAGGCTCCATTTCTTGCCAAACCACTAACTTGTGGGGACATAAACAAACCAACATCAATTGTCAAGTGGAGAGCAAGACAAACACAAAGACTCGCACACACATACACACACACACACACACACACACACACACACACATATATATACATACACACAAATACACATACATATAGTGGGCTTCTAAACAGTGTCTGTGCCAAATTCAGTCATTTGGCATTGAAGTCACTTGCGCAAGATACCACACATTGGGACTGAACTTGCAACCACATGGTTCCAATGTGAACCTCTTAAAATATACAGCCATAGGATGTGGCATAGTTATATGGTTAGAAGTTTGCTTCTTGACTACATGGTTCCAGGTTCAGTCCCATTGCATGACACCTTGGGCAAGTGCCTTCTACTATAGCCTGAGGTCAACCAAAGCCTTGTGAATGGATTTAGTATATGGAAACTGAAAGAAGCCAATCATATATAAATATATATTTATATACACACACACATATATATATATATATATATATATATATATATACATGTCTATGAGTGTATATCTTTCTTTCTATTCCCTACCACCACTTGTCAACCAGTGTTGGTGTGTTTACATCCCCTGTAACTTAGTAGTTCAGCAAAAGAGACTGATAGAATAAGTACCAGGCTTTAAAAAAAAAAAAGTACTGGGGTTGATTTGCTTAACTACACTGCTTTAAGGGGGTGCCCCAGCATGGCCGCAGTCCAATGACTGAGACAAGTAAAAGATAAAAGATAAGATAATGCCTAAATATATGAATTCTGTTCTAAATATTAAGCTGTTTATCTCTGGTAATTAATCAACACAACATTGGAAGTTATTTACTCCAAATCTCTGGTATTAAAGATCTAACAGAAGTTTGCTTAAGAGTGGAGTTCATGCCTTACACATTGTATTGCAGTCATCATTGTAGATAACTTATAAATATACAAAGTGAGTCGATCAAGATGCCTGGCATTTTATAATTTCAATACACTCTGTTAATCCAGGTATTATAAACAAGGGACACGGTTGAAGCCAAGGAGAGACGCAAGGGTCTGCATTGGCAAGTAGTTAAGTAGAATTAATTTGACATGAAGAAGAGAGGTCTAATGTTTTGAGAGCAGGACTCAGACCTTTTTTGAGAAAAAGGGTCTGTTTTATTATTATTTTTTATTTAATACCATATGTTGCCTAACTACAGTTAAAAGAGGGCCTGAAGGGGCAAATTAATACATGTTTTTGTTTGAAATGTGGCATATGTACATTCACCATCACCACCACCACCACTACTACTACAACTACAACTACTACTACTACTACTACTACAACTACTACTACTACTACTACAACTACTACTACTACAACTACTACTACTACTACAACTACTACTACAACTACTACTACTACAACTACTACTACTACTACTACTACAACTACTACTACTACTACTACAACTACTACTACTACTACTACTACTACAACTACTACTACTACTACTACTACTACAACAACTACTACTACTACAACTACTACTACTACAACTACTACTACTACTACTACTACTACTACTACAACTACCACGACTACTACTACTACTACTACTACTACTACTACAACTACTACTACTACTACTACAACTACTACTACTACTACAACTACTACTACTACTACTACAACTACTACTACTACTACTACTACAACTACTACTACTACTACTACTACTACTACTACAACTACTACTACTACTACTACCGTCACCACCAACCTTAATAATAATTCTTTCTACCATATGTACAAGGCCTGAAATTTTGTGGGGGGGAGGGCTAATTGATTAGTTTGATACCCCCCCCCCCCCACCTGAACTCATCCGGTACTTATTAACCCTGAAATAATGAAGGGCAAAGTCGACCTCAATGAAATTTGAACTCGGAATATCAAGACATGAAATGTCACCAAGTATTTTGTCTGGCATGCTAACGATTTTGTCAGCTTGCCACCTTTATAATAATAATAATAATAATAATAATAATAATAATAATAATAATAATAATAATAACAACAATAATAATCATAATAATTCTTTCTACTATAGGCACATAAACATATACATCCATCTGTGTATGTGTGAGTGTGTATGTATATGTGTGTGTATCTATTAATGAGTTACGTATGTATGAAGTAAACATAGGTGAAAATACAGTGCTAATTAAACAAAGTCCTTTGGACTGAGAGTTTTTTTGTGTCATTCTCACTGCGTGAAATTCAGTAAACCCGTATGATACAGTCTGTTAGAAACTGATAACCAATGGCACCTTAACTCACCAATCGCAATATAAAATCAAATGAATGAAATTGAAAATCTATATGTAATCCCTACAAAATTTGGTCTCGTGCCTTAGGAAGAAATCAATATTTAAAGACACAGCAGTGAGAACTGTAATGCATGGAGTAAATTTCCCAGATCCGATTCCCATTTGAAGCCCGTTCACTTCACTTCACTTAATGCCGCTAATGCCTTTGAGCAATATCATTCTCCACCCCTTTATAAATTTGTGGCCTGGTGCTCTCAAGCAGGAAAGGAAATCAATACTCAAGTGCAGAGCACAGTCGAGAATGAACCAATATACAAGGAGCTGAACTGATGAGGCAAGCGAAGGCAATTAAACAGAATTATGGAAGATGCTTATAAAATATTGAAACATTTATCTCCAATAAATGTATAATACTTCTATCATTGCGACTAATAAATAAATGTGCGAGGAGAGGGAGAGCGGGAGAGAGGGAGAGAGATAGAGAGGGAGAGAGAGATCTTGTAAACTTTAACATGTGCTGAAATTTGGTGCAGTAAAAACAGCAGATGGAAAGATAATGAGAATTAAGAAGCACAAATGATACTGGTAGAAATTTTGAGATTGGTAAATTGGAAATTTTCACGGGCATTTACCATAATCTCTTTTGAACGCAACAAGCTATTATGCATAGCGTCGAATTCCGTTTTAACTATAGTAGGCTACTAGACAGCCAGCCCAAGCAAGCTCTTATTAAGGCACACAGGGTGGTGGCTACAGTAAATAGAAAAAGACAGGTAGGCTTAGCAGAGAAATCAATAAATCATCCAGTTGAGAATGTTCTACGTTGTATATGCGGTGATAGCGCAACAATGCAACAACTATGAAATGTGTTAAGCAGGTAATTCACATTGACCGCAACTTCCTCGTCCTGTTAAAAATCTTAGCCAGTAGCCAAGGCTAAGTAAGATATTTATTCTAAAGGGATGAAAATGATGATGTAGCAGTTGGAGAAAAACAGATATATTTTAACTCCTTCCTTCCTTCTTTCTTTCTTTCTTTCTTTGCTCTTTTTCTTTTAAAGCGACATGGATGCTTTTACGTGTCATTAATAGATAAGACTTAACATACTTTTTTATTCCTGCATAAGGATTTTTTTTTTCAAAACTGATGCAGATCTGAATTTATATAAATTTAAAACAAATATTAAGAAAAAAATGGCATTTTATCTTTAAAATTTATATTACACAATCCAAATCTATCTAAAGTAAGTTTTAATTCTTGAACATCAATAATTATAATTAATTCACAAAACACAAAGGATTTTCATTTGTAATAATTGCATCTAAATACTCAAAGCAGTAAAAATGAATTCAAAATTATTGCTTTCCCCCCCATTCTTTTCTTTATTTATATGTTTGTGTATTTATTAGTTGTTTACATATTTGTTTTTTGATATTTAGTGTGTGTGTGTGTATGTGTGTGTGCATATTTGATCAGGATGGAAGGTTTAATGATGGACCTTTTATATATATATATATCAATGTTGAGTAGCGAAATGTCAGCAAACAGCAGAGAAGAAGAACCTTGATACACAACCAGGCCCGTGATAGAGGCTGGTGAGCAGAACTTTTCATGAAAATATCACAAGGCAAAAACTAATTTCAGATCAGACAAAAACGAAAGGCTATAAACACACACAAGCATATGATGCCTCACTATTGAAAGAAAGAGTAAAGGTTATGAACATGTGTATACATACATTTTGTGTGTATATGCTTGTATTAATAGTGTTTGCCTTTGTGTGTGTGTGAGAAGGAAAGAGAGAGAGGGAGGGAGGGGGGAGAGAGTGAGAAAGAGAGAGAAACAAATAGACAAAGAGAAAGGGAGGGGTGAAATCGGGTTCCTATCTTCTTCCGTTCACCTGCTTATGAACTATGTTTTTTTATACAATTTATACAATTTATACAATTCTTCTTCTTTTTTTCCCCCTTGTGTTTTCTCTTTTGTTTCTTTTTTTGAGGGGACAGGGTGGAGCGGAGAGGAGGACAGAGGCCAACTCCTCTCTTTCCCTGCACTCACTCATCATTATATAGAAAGAACAAAAGTATATATTAGCTGCATTTCAATTATAAAGGATTATATGGTGTCCCATACAAATTACATACGCACATCAACATGCATGAATGGTATGTGTGCATGTATATGTGGGTATGCATGTGTGAGCATATATATATATATATATATATACATAACACACATACACACACACATATATACTTACACATACACACACATATGGGCACACAATATATACAAATATACATCTATACACACACACACAACATGCATATATATATATATATATATATATATATATATATATATATATATATATATATATATCATCATCATCACCATTTAACGTCTGTGTTCCATGCTAGCATAGGTGGGACATGTATATATATATATATATATATATATATATATATATACACACACACACATGCATATATCATGCATATCTATCTATCTATCTATCTATCTATCTATCTATCTATATATATATATATATATATATATAGATATATATATGTGTGTGTGTGTATATATATATATGCCTAAGCAAACATAATGCCCATTAGTCAAATAACAGAAGGAAGACCCCAGAAGTAAAATCAATAAAATGAATTAGGGGGAATTTCAACTCCCAGCATGTACAGACACCGTATTTTAGTGGGTGGCTACATCTGGATTGTATATATTTCTTGCTAGTTACAGGGGTGATGTCTATTTATAGACTCCAAGAAGAAGAATACCTATCAATCAATACACACACATACACACACACACAAGGGGGTGCTGAAAAGTTCCTGGCTTTAAAGGTATTGTAAAAGGCCTGGTTGAAGGCACCCCCCACCCCCCCAACCTTCCGAATTCTTTTACAGGGTTTAGTGAAACTGAAGGACTGCTGTAATAAGTGTGTGAATCTGTGAGGGGAATATGTTGAATAAAATCATAATGTATTTTCTTTTACCCAAAGCCAGGAACTTTTCAGCACCCCTTTGTATTAAAGACAATTTCAGTCCCTTTGCTATAAACACACCTGAAGGTCCTTCTGTTCCTCTCCATATAAAATGGTTGTGGTTAAGTTTACACCTTCCATTGCAATTTCAAGTCAGAATCTTTTTAATTTAGTAAGGTACAGGCATGCCTGGGTGGTTGAGAACCTTGCTTCCAAACCATGTAGTCTTGAGTCAACCTCTTTGTGTGACACCTTGGGTAAGTGTCTTCTACTATAGCCCTAGGCTGACCAAAGCTTTGCGAGTGGATTTGGGTTAGGTGGTAACTGGAAGAAGCCCACCATATGTGTGTATGTGTTTGTGTGTACCCTTGTTTTAACATCATGTGACATTTGTAAACGAGCATCATCACACAAGTGATGCTTTTCATTTCCAGTGTGTTGTGGTCATTGGGTAATATTACAGGTGAGGGCTGGTGACAGGGTGGGCATCCAGCTGTAGAAAATATGCCTCAACCAATACTGACTGACCCATGCAGGCATCGAAAAGTGATGTTAAATGACAATGATCCAAATGCCAACAAAGTTATTTTACTAAATTCTATCCTGATTACTAATTACTTTCAAAATTAATTGCAACACATAAAGTGTTTTGTTTAGAATTAGGGCCACGAAAGGGTTAGTCAAAAATCAATAAAGACAGCTTTAAGCATTTCTATTGGTAGTTTAAGGCATACCCCACTGAACAACCAACACTTTCACCCCTATTTCAGTGTCATCACAGTCATCTCAGTGAGAATAGGCAGGAACCCATATTTGTATAAGTAGACTATATGTGTATGTGTGTGTGTGAATAGAAGTGTGTGTTACTTATTGCTTGGCCCTTCAACGTCAATCCTAATGAAACAGAATTATGATCAAAGGCATTTCAACCATGACCATCATACCTTATTTTATTTATTTATCTATTTTAATTTATATAAATAACCAAGACTACATTGTCATATGTGTCTTTTGAGCTTTTTTGTAAGACATTAAGGTTGTGATTTAAGAGAAGTTTGGCAGCTATTTTTAACAGGTGAAGAAAGCAACCATGTAAAGGCTCCATAAGTCTGTGAATGAATGAGTGAATGAAATACCTAGGTTAGGAGAAAAAAAAAGAGGTTTATTCCAGTTAGGGAAGAAAACAAAGGGCGTTAGAATAAACAGGAAGAATGTAGCCAACTTTGTATTATATATCTTCATAATGGCAGAGAGAAGAGAAGGAGAGTGTGGGGAGAGAGAATGTGTGTGTGAGAGAGAGAGAGAGAATGTGTGTGTGTGTGTGTGAGAGAGAGAGAGAGAGAGAATGAGAGAGAAAAACAGAGCCAGAGAGAGAATGAGAGGGAAAGAGAGAGAGGGGGGTAAAGACAGACAGACACAAAGTTAAGGAGAGGATGAGAGAGATGAAGAGAGAGTGAGAGGGAAAACAGAGACACAGTGAGAGAGACAGGCAGACAGAGAAAGAATGAGAGAGAGAGAGACAAAGGCAAAAAGAGAAAGAGAGGAAATATGAAAGAAATAGAGGGAGTGAGAGAGAGAGAGATAGAGATAGAGAGGGGAAGAAAAAGAGAAACAGAAAGAGAGAATGAGAAAGGAAATTGCTTGCAATATCTACACCATAGCAGCATTAGGAAGGAACGGTATAGTGGGAGCAGCCATAACCCAATAAAGGTACTGTATAAGATGCAGGCATGACTGCATGGTCCACATATTTGACTCTGAATCATGTGTTTTGGGGTTCAGTTCCACTGTGCAACACCTTCAATTATGTGTTGCTTGTCACAGCCTTGCACCAGTAAAAAAAGCCTTGTGAGCAGATTCCGAAACTGAAAAAGAAGCCTGTTGTATGTCTATGTATGTATGTGTGTGTGTGTGTGTGTGTGTGTGTGTGTGTGTGTGTGTGTAAACTATCTCTTCTTGGACATGGAGTAATGTATGTATGTGTGCGTGTGCGTGTGTTTGTGTATAAACTATCTCTTCCTGGATATGGAATAATGTATGTGTATGTGTGTGTGTATAAATTATCTTTTCCTGGATATGGAGTAATGTGTGCATGTGTGTGTGTGTGTGTGTGTGTGTGTGTGTGCCAGTGTATTATATATATATTTGTGGACATACATTTATATATATATATGGCAAATCCAAAATGAAAATAAAAAAAAACAAACAAGGAAAGTCAATAGGATGTACACAGTGAATGTATTTGATTGATGCTCAGTTTAAGATGGGAAAAAAGATGGGGGTGTGTGTGTGTGTGACATTTCGAGCATGGTTCTTTGTCAGAAAGAGGAAAGAGGGAAGGTCCGGAGAGAAATAGTCCAAGAAAAACCCAAGTGTGATACTGTATCTTATCACATCTGTTCATTCTTCCTAACTCAGTTTTACTTCTCGTAGCATAGCTCCTCCCCTCTCACCATCCTACTATGGCATTACTCTATTGTCTCTCTGTACTACACCACAAATATGTTGCCTGAGACACATCAATACCTTATTTGATTATGTATATATGCACACACACACACACACACACACACACATATACACATACACACACACATATATATATACACACACACACACAAATATATATATACACATATATATATGCACAAATATATGCATATATACATATATATGCATATATATATATATGCATATATATATATATGCATATATATATATATATATATATATATATATATATATATGTAAATTTCATTTATTTGTATAAAATATCTCTCTATCTGTCTCTCTGTCTTTCTCACTTTATATATATGAGCGTGGCCGATGCCAGTACCGCCTGACTGGCTTTCGTAGGATTTTCGAGTGAGATCGTTGCCAGTGCCCCTGGATTGGCTCCTGTGCGGGTGGCACATAAAATACACCATTTTGAGCGTGGCCGTTGCCAGTACTGCTTGACTGGCCTTCGTGCAGGTGACACGTAAATCACCCACTACACTCTCGGAGTGGTTGGCATTAGGAAGGGCATCCAACTGTAGAAACTCTGCCAAATCAGACTGGAGCCTGGTGTTGCCATCCGGTTTCACCAGTCCTCAGTCAAATCGTCCAACCCATACTAGCATGGAAAGCGGACGTTAAACGATGATGATGATGATGTCGTTGCTGTTATGTTAAATTGCCATATGTCCAAATTTGACCAAATGCGATTTTTTTTTCAATATTTAATTTTGCTTGCAGGAGTTGGTTGTCTTGGCCAAACTATTGTATATCCAGCTGTTTGAGATGAAAATTGCCAAAGTGTAGTAAAACAGTCTAGCATTTTTCAAAAGTGTAGTAAGTCCCACATACAATAGTTTTGCAAAAATATTTCTGACTGAAAATATCATATGCATGGAGTTACAATTTTATGCACTCAACAATGTATATTTGTTAAACTGAAACTGCTGCTAATATAAAAAGAAATGGAATGGTGAAACTATTTGTTTCTTTTCTGAAAAAGCAATGTTTTGGACTTATGATACTTTTGCATAATAGCAATGATATATATATCTAAATATATATAGATATATACACACATACACACACACATCCTTGGTACGTCACCCTTTGCTTTATATAGTTACATGTCTTGTATATATATCACACGTCCTGTAAATTCACTTGTAATGCATTTTGTAAGCATGAATGGTCTTCAGTGGCAAATTAATGAGCAGATCATCATCATTATTATTATTATTATTATTATTATTATTATTATTATTATTACCATTCCGCTGGGGTTGACTTTGCCTTTCATCCTTTCGGGGTCGATAATCAACTCATCCCTCTGGATCGATGTAATCGACACACCCCCTCCCCCAAAATGGCAAAATTTGAAACTGCTGCCACTGCCACCACCACCACCACCACCACCACAACTTGAATGAATTCAAAGCACCAAACATTACCATTTAAAAGTTCATTATTCTGCACACACCAATTGGTTATTGTTATATATTGCTGGTGATTGCTTAGATCTCAACAATATGAGCGCGCGCACACACACACAAACACACACACACACACACACACACACACACACACACACACACAGAGCGCATGAAAAACAATTAACTAAAAGCGAAATACACATTAAGCAAGTATGCAGTGTGATTCAAAATAAAATATAAGAAATGGTTTTGCAGAAAGTACTTATGTATTTTGGCAAGAGTTCATAATTTGCTGTGTTTATTTGGTTGAAATATTTAACAGTGCAGACATCCATTTGTTCCATGTGATTCCAAAGATTGAAAATAAAAACAAAAAAATTTCATTTCGAAAATCCATCATTAAATGTTTTTCTTGTTTGTTTCATTGTTTTTTAATCTATTTGTTTCTTTGTTCTTTGTTTTTTTCTTTTTTAGCCAAAAATGTTTCAAGAATCTGAAGCAATCTAAATTATAATTGTCTTTTACCTGTCTTAATCATTGGACTGTGGCCATGCTAGGGCACCGTCTTCGAGGGTTTTAAGTCACACAAGTTGACCCCAGTATTTATGTTTTTTTTTTGTTTTTTGTTTTAAGTTTAGAACAGCATTAGGAAGGACATCCAGCTGTAGAAACTGCCAAATCAGATTGGAGCCTGGTGTCGCCTCCTGGTCCACCAGTCCTCAGTCAAATCATCCAACCCATGCTAGCATGGAAAGCGGATGTTAGACGACGATGATGATGATGATGATGAACTAATTATATCAGTTACTTTGTTGAATCACTAAGTTATAGGGACAAAAACAAACCAACACCAGCTGTCAAGAAGAGGCAAGAAGGTGACAAAACACAGGCACAAACACACATATCACATGATGGGCTTCCACAGAGTTTCCATCCACTAAATTCACTTACAAGCCATTGAAGATACTTGCCTAAGGTATCGTGCAGTGGGATTGAACCTGAAACCACATGGTTGCAAAGCAAGCTCTTTTAATGTATGCAATACTGTGTGCCTGTTGCACATGCATATGTGAGAGATGCAAATGAGAGATATGAATTATGTTATTACAAGGCAGGGGGCTTACGAAGCCAAAACTTAGCCCAGAAAGATTAAACTGATGACAGATGTGTGTGTGTGTGTGTGTGTGAGGACGCATGATGCAGCAGTTAGGGTGTTACACCCACAGTTGCAAGATCATGGCTTCAATTCCCAAAGAGGTGGTACATTGAGTTCTTGAGCAAAATATTTCATTTCACATTACTCCAGTCCACTCGGCTGCAACCGGGTAACCTTGTGATGGACTGGTTTTTTTGTCCAGAGGGAATGTTGACCTGTCCACTTAGCCAATAGGGTGACATCATTCAAAAGTTACGACAATGTGAAGAAGCGCATTGTGACTAGCAGTGTATAACAGCATCTGTTATACTAAAAGGATGACAGACAAAAGTCAGCCTCAGTGGCATTTAACCCTTTTGTTACTGCATTTATTTTGAGATGCTCTGTGTTTCTTTCAATTACTTTAAATATAACAAAGAATTTAGTAAAATAACTTAGTCACCATTAAGCTAGTGTTAGGAACATAAATTGTGACTAAGGTTTGGTGGAAGATTTTAATTCAAAACTTATGGAAACAAGACATTTGTACTCAGAGCCAGAGCCGGTTTCAGCTGGGTTGGTATCAAAAGAGTTAAACTCAGAACATGAAGCTGGAAGAAATACCCCTGAGCATTTTGTCTGGCACTGTAATAATTCTGCCAGCTTGCTTCATTTGAATGTGTTACAGTACTAAGTGATTAGAAGGTAAGTAGCTGGCCCCATGCTATCAAAAATGACGGCTAATTATTGTACTTTATATATAAATATGGATGGTAAATCAAATTAATACACTTGTCAATGTTATCTAGTGGTTGTCTTTGGAGATGTGACATTGATCATCTTTTGTTACTGAAAGAACGCTGGTTCACACATACAAACACTCACATACTTTCCTTGTACACGCACACACATACACACATATACTCACACAGAGTTGAAACACTGTTTGATTTTTTTTTTCAGTGTTGGATGCTCACCATCCCACCTCCATTGCACACACACACACACACACACACACACACAAACATTCACATACACCCTTTTTACATACACACACATATACTCACACAGAGTTGAAACGCTCCCACTACCAGTTTACCATCACCCCTTCCTTCTTCATTCATCTATCACTCCTTCCTTTCTCATTCATATGTTGTGACGGAGCAAAACACAAGAGCATTATTATAGTAGATATTAAGCAAGGGCATATATACTGGGTGTGCTAGGTGTACACTGCACACCTATCCAAAATGGCTAATTCATTATAAAGATTAATCCTGCTTATTAATTTCATCACAAATCTTAACACAAAACATCTTTTTAAACCACTGCTTGAAATTTGGTCGCATTGTGTGGGACAGGACATCCAATGACAATGACCATTACATACCACTGATATCAAGTGATAATACATAATTGCCAATTCTAGGAATGCATTAATCAATAGACATAATCACCAGGATGGAAAATTAATGGTGTTGGGTTGAAATGGTCTTGAGTAAATTCTCATTTAGGGTGATTATTCTTCTAGGTCAGAGACCATGTTTCACTTATTTATTCCATTTTTAACATGGTGGCCATAACAGGAGCGTATATTGTGGGTGTGCACTGCATACCCATTGAAAATGGCAAATTCATTCTTTTACTCTTTTATTCTTTTACTTGTTTCAGTCATTTAACTGTGGCCGTGCTGGAGCACCGTCTTTAGTCAAGCAAATTGACCCCAGGACTTATTCTTTGGAAGCATAATACTTATTCTATCGGTCTCTTTTGTCAAACCACTAAGTTACGGGAACGCAAACACACCACCATCGGTTGTCAAGCGATGTTGTGGGGACAACCACAGACACACAAACATATACACACACATACATATACATATATATATACAAATATATACAACGGGCTTCTTTCAGTTTCCATCTACCAAATCCACTCACAAGGCTTTGGTCGGCCCGAGGCTATAGTAGAGGACACTTGCCCAAGGTGCCATGCAGTGGGAATGAACCTGGAATCATGTGGTTCGTAAGTAAGCGACTTACCACACAGCCACTCCTGCGCCTATTATAAATATTAATCTTATTCATTAATTTCATCACAAATCTTAATGGAAAACTTTTGTTATGTTAGCAGTAATAGATCTCTGAATGAGGTATAAACAGTAGCTGCATGATATCGAGAAGTATATTTGCCACTTAAATGTGGCTAACCCTTATAGGGTGGATGCTACTGTAGTTAATGGCCCCAGGAAGACATCTCCTCCAGCTGGCTAGGACACAGAAAGTGTGTCAATAGGCAGCTGGAGGTGATGTCTTCCTGGGGCTACAAGCTACAGTAGGGTTAGCCACATTTAAGTGGCAAATATACTTCACGATTTTGTTATACTCCTGCTTGACATTTGGTGGAATTGTGTATGGCGGCACACCCAATGACAACAACCACCATACACCACTGGTCTACAGCTGGATGCCATTCTTAACATCAACCACTTCATCATCATCATCATCATCATCATTTAACATCTGCTTTCCATGCTGGCATGGGTTGAACGATTTGACTGAGGACTGGTGAACCAGATGGCTGCACCAGGCTCCAATCTGATCTGGCAGAGTTTCTACAGCTGGATGCCCTTCCTAATGCCAACCACTCTGAGAGTGTAGTGGGTGCTTTTTATGTGCTACCGGCACGAAGGCCAGTCAGGCGGTACTGGCAAAGTCAGGCGGTACTTCATAGATATTAAATTAATAACAAAATAATGGTTTTTGATTTAGACACAAGACTAGCAATTTTGAGGGGAGGGGTTAAGCTGGTACCATAAACCTCAGTACTTGACTGGTACTTTATTTCATCAACCTCAAAAAAATTGAAAGATAAAGCTGACCTCGATACCATTGACCTTTGCACATAACTGGTGCTTTATTTTATCAACCCTGAAAGAATGGCAAAAACGGTATGGCTGACTTTGAAACCATTGGCTTTTGTGTCAGACTGGTTCTTATTTTATCGACCCACAAAGGATGAAATGCAAAGTTGGTCTCAATGGGAATTGAACTCAGAATATGAGGATCCAGAAGAAATGCTGCAAGATGTTTGTTCTGACACTCTAATGATTCTGCCAGCAACATAATAACGAAGATGTTGACAGTAGGGATGATTGAAGTGGTGGTGGTGGTGGTGGTAGTGGTGTTGGTAGTAATCTTGTTTTATTGTTTAGCATCAGGTCAACTCTGACTGAGCAGTCCAGCCATGACCAACCTGTCTTTTTAAAGGATATGTAAAACTGCATCATCCAGCATGTCCTTTCATTTCCTAAGAGAGTACAATGTGATTTGAGGTGGATTTGACTGCTATTTTGTAGCAGATCAATAGCCAATATTCATGGTGCATGTGTGTATTTGTTTCTGCTGATGGTGGTTAGGGTTAGGGTGGCAGCAGTGATGGTATTGGAGATAAGGTCATTATTGGTAGCAGTGTGTGATAGGTCCACACCACCAACACACACACACACACACACATGCAAACTTCTCCGAGACGGCACAGAGTGGTGGCAATGCTGGTCACAATGACTACAAAAGTGATGATGATGATGATGATGTTTGATGAATCTATTTAAAGATATTAATAGGAATCATGAGATTTTTACTTTAAAACATTTAAAAAAACATAAAAAACAATTCATCATTCTTCTTCTTCTTCTTCTTATTATTATTATTATTATTATTATTATTATTATTATTATTATTATTTCCCCAGCTATCTGTGTGATTTACTCTATTTTTACAAAGTATGTGGTCTGTTTTCCTTGTCATAAATAAACTTCTGGATGGAGAATTTCTGGAAAAAATACACGAATACACCAACACTGCCCCCTCTCCCACCATGGCTGTTTCTGAGGTTTATGTCCATCACAGCACATTGCCAGGCTGTGCAAGTGTGTGTGTGTGTGTGTGTGTGTGTGTGTGTGTGTGTGTGTGTGTGTGTGTGTGTGTGTGTGTGTGTGTGTGTGTGTGTGTGTGTGTGTGTGTGTGTGTGAGCATTTTATTTAATGAAAAATAGTATTCAAATATACCCAAGCACAAAAACCCACACTCACATATGCAGAAAAGCACATATATATATGCACATATATACATGCACATATATACATGCACATATATACACAAATGTATATACATATCATACACACACATGGACATAATACATGCACATACACACACATACACACACACACACACACATATATACATACAGACACCGGCACATACATACATACGTACATACATATATATCCACACACATGCATATATGTGTGTGTGTGTGTGTGTGTGTGTGTGTGTGTAATTACACAAACACATACATAAATACATATATACATATACACTTCATACATACACATGTATACACACACCCCTATACAAATATATAAACACATACATATATATACACATACATACACTCACAAACACAAGTGAACAAAAAAGGAAAGATGGAGAGGGGGACACTCCTAGCCACCATCCTGCAGAGAGAGAAGGAGAGAGGGAGAGAGAGAGAGAGAGAAAGAGAGGAGAGAGGGAGAAACAGAGAGACAAGCAGACAGGCAAACAGAGGGACAGAGGGGGAAGAGGTAGAGATGAGCAGAAGGTAGAAGGGGACAAAATGAAGTGAGCAGAAGAGAGGATCACATGCATGTGTGCGTGTGTGTGAGAGGGTACGTATGTATATATGTATGTATGTATGTATGTGTATATTATATATGATTGTTAACAGCTGGGTAGAACTGAAAGATAGCAAAGACAGTAAAGACAAGATATGTATTTCACTGGAATTACATAATTGTCTGAAGCAAAGCATTCCTGTTGCCACATTAACAGATAAAAAAAAAAAAAATTTTTAATAAATAAATGAAACAGAATAACAATAAAATTTGAAAAATAAAATGAAAAAAATTTAATCAAATTAAAATAATTTGCCAGCTATTTCCAGTTTTGCAAAAATATACATAACTCTTTTATCTTTTACTTGTTTTAGTCATTTAGACTGTGGCCATGCTGGGGCATCGCCTTGAGGAATTTCTGTCAAACGAATTGATCCCAGAACATATTGGTCTCTTTTGCAGAACTACTAAGTTAAGGAACTGTAGACGCACCAGCAGCAGTCATCAAGCAGTGGTGGAGAACAAAGATACACACTAACACACACACACGATGGGCTTCTATCAGTTTCCCTCTATCAAATCCACTCACAAGGTTATAGAAGATGCTTGCTGAAGGAGCCAAGTAGGACTGAACTTAGAACCATGTGGTTGGGAACCAAGCTTCTTACCACAGTGATACCAGCATCTATGTGAATTGTTGGCAATTTTTTTTCCCTTTGTTTTCCTTTTCTATTGGACTTTCCTCTGTTTCTGAAGAAGAGCTTTGCTCGAAACATTAAATCACCTTTCTTTCCTTCCCTGAGCGTCTGCTAATACTTTACATGTACCACATCCTTGCGTTGTTGTTTTTTTGTGTTTGTTCTTCGTTTTTGGGGGGGATTTACTATATACTCTTTTACTCTTTTACTTGTTTCAGTCATTTGACTGCGGCCATGCTGGAGCACCACCTTTAGTCGAGCAAATCGACCCCAGGACTTATTCTTTGTAAGCCTAGTACTTATTCTATTGGCCCCTTTCTGCCGAACCGCTAAGTTACGGGGGACGTAAACACACCAGCATCGGTTGTCAAGCGATGGTGGTGGGGGACAAACAAACAGACACACAAACACACATACATATATACGACGGGCTTCTTTCAGTTTCCGTCTACCAAATCCACTCACAAGGCTTTGATCGGCCCGAGGCTATAGTGGAAGACACTTGCCCAAGATGCCACGCAGTGGGACTGCACCCGGAACCATATGGTTGGTAAGCAAGCTATATATATATATATATATATACACACACACAAATAAAATTTAAATGTTGAAATGAATCTAATGGTTTTCGTGTGTATTTAAATGGCTTATAAACACTTTCCACGCTGCAATTGTTTTTGTTTCAGCACACAATTTCAGATCAGGTCACTTGCTATGCAAGTACATCTCCATAATATATATATATGTATATATATATATATATATATATATATATATATATATATATAAATATATATATGGTAAGAGTTAAAATGAACAGGAAAAAAATAATATCAAAAGTAGTCAACCAGTTATTTCTAACACTGCAAATATATATTTATGGAAGAGTTGAAAATAAAAAAATATGGCAGTGAATGTGCATGATGGAGAGTCAGAGACAGGATGAAGGATGTGCTATGGTAGAACTGTTTCTGCTGTTGTTGAGTTCTCCTTATCCCCACCCCCCTTGCAACAAAAATTCATCACAAAGATTTTTAAAGTTGCTGATAATGAAAACTTTCTTAAAGTTTGGTGTTATTTTATCTCTCAGTGAAATGCAGTAAGATACGGGTGGATAGCTAAGGCAGTAAAACATTCTACTAGAAGCTGTTAGGGCAGCAGCGGTAGCAGTGGTGGCGGTGGCACTACCACCACCACCACCACCACCACCTCCTTCTTCTTTAGCTTCCAGGTCAATCCTGATTAAGCAGAACTGTGATCTAAGACATTCCGTTCATGGCTAACCTGATTTTTTTCTTTCTTTTTTTTTGTGTCTTTGTGCATATCTTCCACTACACAGGAATAGCTGTATGGTTAAGAAACTTTTTTTTTTAACCACTTGGTTTTGGGTTCAGTCCCACCATGAGGCGAGAGTGTCTTCTATTATAGCCCCAGGCCAAACAATGCCTTGCAAATGAACTTGGTACATGGAAACTGTATGGAGGCCAGTAGTATAGATATATTTGCATGTTTGTGTGTTTTTGTATTCATGTTCATAACTCTCACCTCTTGACACCCAGTGTTGGTTTGTTTATGTTCCCATAGTTTAGCAGTTTGGGAAAAGGGACCAATAGAATAAGTACCAGACTTTAAAAATTGAAGCATAAATACGGGGATCAATTTATTTGACTAAAACCCTTCAAAGGCTTTGGTCAACCAGGGGCTGTTGCAGAAGGCACTTACTCGAGGGGTGATCAGTTTTTCTCCCAGAATCAGCAATGACAAGTTCATGGGAAATCAACCACAACATCCCTTTCTCTGGAAATGGAAAAGGAATAGGTGAGGGACTAACAATCTCCTTACATATAAAAAGTAATAGGCTATGAGGCCTTTCCAAAGATGGACCAATGCGCAAAAGTGTACGGCGCAGAAATAAAAATGTGATCATGTAATATGAAGGGAATTTGGTTGCTATTTCTAGCAGGTCATATTACCACCTACAAGATCACTTGTAGGCTTTGTATCTCGTTTCATTCCTTGCTGTTCTTAGTTTCAGGCCCACAAGGATTAGCTTTACATTTATTTCATCCTTCCAGGATTCTGAGGAGATGGGGTCACGTGGAGGGTGAGTGGGGGGTGGGGCTCTCTAAACATAAATATCAGCAAAATACTGTAATGCATTCCTTTGACAATACAGAACCCCCTACAACATATATATATATATATATATATACATACAAATAAATAAAATGAATATCAAAAGGGAAAAAAAATTAGAAAATAAACAAATGGAGTCTTGTGCCAAATCTAAAGAAATCACTGACGCTATCTTAGCACTGGTTACTATTAGAAACGCTCACATTCAGATGGAATATTTTAGTAACAGCTGGGATTAGACGTAAATCACCCATGCTGGCTGGTGGTGGAATATTACTTTGCAAGGAAGCATATGTAAATGAAAATAATGACTTGGAATATTGAATTATATATTATAGCCAATGAAACTGGCAGTGCCTGGTATTAAGCAGTTCTGTAATGACTGAATATAATTTTGTAAATGGTAATGTAGGAGTATTTTCATGTTATCTTATTTTCATCATCATCATCATCAGTTTAATGAATGTCCGCTTTCCCATGGTGGTGCATGAATCAAATGGAATTCATTGAGACAGATTTTTGATGATTAGATGCTCTTTCTGTTACCAACCCTTGCTTGTTTTCCAGTAAGGTAATGATTTTCCAATCTACCAAAGAACAAAACAACCCAGACACGGTTACAAACAATTTTTTTTTCTTTTTTGGACAAATATTGTGCAACACATCTTGACATGTCAAGAAGCCCAGACATGCTTTCATGTTTGACTGCAAGCTAACGTCACTACCTGTAGAGAAAAGCAAGGCTGTTGTTTGTTTACAGTCAGCAAACACATATAAAGACAAAGAGAAATAAGAACACATTCACACAAATACATGCATGTACAAGGACACACACACACACACATTCATCATCATCATTTAAGCTTTTTTATACCGACCCATACCTCAGACTGCTCCTAGTTCTATGACAGAAATTTCCTGTTATAAAGTGATCTAAGTTTCATGTTAATTTATGTTGCAGATACCAGTTTATTAATGACAGTTATTTTAGTGAATTCTTTGTTATTTTCAAAATTAATTGAAACAGAGGTAGTGCATTTCAACAGAAATTTGTAAATGAAAGGGTTAATACCCATGTCTCATAATGGTATTGGTTGGATGGGTTAGAGGGTTTGAGAGGGTTTGGCAAGCCCAAGGACTTCATTGTGCTCTTCTGTCTACTTTGGTACGATTCCTACAGATGGATGTCCTTCCTAACATCAGCAACATTACAGCATGTACTTGGTTTCCTTTCTTCCATGCCGCCAGCACTAATGAGGTTGCCAAGTAGCTTGCAAGATTAAGGACCCCCAAGAGAGGCAAATTTATAGCAGGACATGTGGGATTTAAAGTATTAGAGAAGGGATCAGAGCAGAACAGGTTTCTTGTTATAGAAAACCTTATATGGCTATTCACCCTTTTAGAAAAGAGGGTGGGAGGTGATTGAAGTGGAGCGGGGAAGAGATGAAATTGTGATGACGAGATGTCAGTGTGGACCTTCAGGCTATGAGGTGAGTAGAAGTGAAGGGGGACAGAAGAAATGGGATTAGGTCAATTTAAAATTTGCATAGGTGGCTTATGTGGTACAGAAACAACTAATTCAACATTTGAAAGGAGATGTGCCCCCTACAACATCAGTCAGTACATACATCCCTTATTATTTGTAAGGTATTGACTGCATTTTAGTGAGATTTGGTTTGTCAGCATTACTCTGTAAAGAGCATAGGACCAGTTTCCCAATTTCTCTGGCAAATATATTCCACCCGGGATGAGACACCAGTCCATCGCAAGATTACTCATTGTTACCAGCTGAGTGGACTGGGGCAACATGAAATGATGTATTTTGTTCAAGAACACAATACATTGCCTAGTCCAAGAATTGAAACCACAAATCTTATGATCATGTGTCCAACATCCTAACCACTAGACCATGTGCCTCCACACCATGGACAGTAACTAAGTCTACATTACCATTCTGCCATTGAATCTTTTCCAAGATTTCTCTTATAATTCCATTCACATCTAGGATTGTATTATAAGAATATCAAACTGGGTCTTTTATTTTTTACTAGTGTTAGTCATTGGGCTGTGGCCATGCTGGGGCACTGCATTGACAGGTTTAATCCAAATAAGGCCTGGTACTTATTCTATTGTTCACTTTTGCCAAACTACTAAGTCACGAGGGTGTAAACAAACCAACACCAGATGTCATGCAGTGAAGGAAAACAAAACACAGACACACCATATACACAATGGGCTTTCACAGTCACCCTCTATCAAGTTGCATTATAGGAATATTAGATTGGTTTAGTATTTGAGAGGTACTTTGTTTTTTTATCGATTCTGGACAGAAAGCAAGGATTTGAACTCAGCACATAAAGGTCTGTAACAAAAGACCACAATGCCTTTTGTCCAATCCATTGCCTCTGTCAATGAAACATGTATGCACCTATAAAATACATAGATTAATTCAGTCTGCTTTATCTCTCACCGCCCCCCCCCCCCACTCACCCAACAAAAATTTGGCAATGTCTCATCAAAAGAAATCAATAAACTGTATGGAAGAATCACTCAGTAACAACTTAGTACAATAAACTGTTACCACAGCATTGCAAAAATAATAAAAAATGCATATACTTATATACAGATAATGTTGTTGTTTGTTGGTTGTGGAAGTGGTGGTGGTGGCAGTGGTGGTGTTTAGCCCCAGGTCAATCTGGATTGAGTACACTATAATGACATTTAAATTTTGCTCAACCTATTTTTGTCTAAGTCATTACACACACACACATCTCCCACCCTTTTTTATGGTGGGAGGGTATGATTTAGGGAAAGATTTAGATGTTATTTCTAGCAGATCAGGCAAGTACATAGACGCCCTTGCTCTTGGCTTGCAGATGACATGGTTAATATTATGTATAGACCCTATCTTAATATATATGTGGAGGCACGTGGCTTAGTAGTTAGGGCGTTGGACTCACAATTGTAAGATTGTGGTTTCAATTCCTAGACCATGCGATGCATTGTGCTCTTCAGCAAAACACTTCATTTCCTGCTGATCCAATTTACTTAGCAGGCAAAAATGAGTAGCCCTGCGATGGGCCATCCAAGGAAGAATATATATACACCAGAGAAACCTGAGAACCTATGCTCCTATAGAGTAATGAATGAGGGTTAACCTATCTTAATATATAGCTATATAGTTAACCTATCTTAATATATAGTATAGTTCAATGTTGGTATAGTATTTATGTTATTGTTTATATAAACAATGACATACATTGAAAGTTTGCTACAAATATACTACTTCTACATAATTTCTTATTTATTTATTGCCCACAAGGGGCTAAACATAGAGGGGACAAACAAGGACAGACAAAGGGATTAAGTCGATTACGTTGACCCCAGTGCGTAACTGGTACTTAATTTATCGACCCCGAAAGGATGAAAAGCAAAGTCGACCTCGGCAGAATTTGAACTCAGAATGTAGCAGCAGACGAAATACTGCTAAGATTTCACCTGGCATGCTAACATTTCTGCCAGTTTGCCACCTTAATACATAATTTCTACATAATTTCTGCTACTGATTTGTAACTGTAATCAAATACGGTCAAGCAAAGCTTATGTCATTGCTCGGGCAAGGACACGACAACAATCACCCCAGCGTTGGTGACATGATAAAATGCACCCAATACATTCTGCATCCTACCATAGAAACCAAGCCAAAAAAAAAAAAAAAAAAGAAATATACAAGCAAGACTGATCCAGGAGGGACTGGACTGGACTGGACTGGACTGGACTGGATTGCCCATGTTCAGAGCACTGCAGGATGAAGGCCTCAACATGTTCCCTCCACCATCAAACATGGTCTGATGTGGAGGCTGTGAATTTGAGCTTCGGATCATACTGGTTTGATGAGCCTACACTGCCACACAGGCTCGACAGGGGTGCAGTTTAGGGTATCTAGTTGTTAGTGTTGTTGTTTAGGTTCAAGTTTTTTATGCTCTCACCATGTCAATTATTTTATCAAATCCAAAAAACAATGAAAGACGAAGCCGGCCTCAGCAGAATTTGAACTCAGAACATATGGACAGATGAAATACTGCCTGAGAGGGCGTTAACTCTGAATGGAAACTGACTCAGACTTTGATGACCTATCCAATCCATGCCAGTATGGAAAGTGGACACAAAATGATGACGATGATGATGATAATTAAAAACACAGTTCTTTAGCTCTAGCTTCTATCTTTTATCTGTTTCAGTCACTGGACTGTGGTCGTGTTGGGGGACACCACCTTGTGGTGGGTTTAGTGAAACCAATCAACCCCAGTAATCTTTCTTAAAAGTCTACCAAACTTAGATGGGCAAAAAAGAAAACCCAACATCAGTTGTTAGCTGTTAAGTGATGGTGGAGGGCAAACACAGACACAAATACTTTATCTCTCATACACACACACAATTCATGACAGGCTTCTACACAGTCTCCATCTACAAAGTTCACTCACAAGGTATCAGTGGTGCCCAGGGCCACCGTAGAAGACACTTGCCCAAAGTTCCATACAGTAGGACTGAACCCAAAACAACATGGCTGCAAGATAAGCTGCTTAACCACATGGCCATGCCAGTACCAAACTCCTTACTTTGTTTTAACTATCAAAGCTAAGGCCATGCTGGAGCACTGCCTTGTCCTTCTTTGTCTATTCACTGTCATCTCTGTGAATGCTTGGGGTGGTGGTGGTAGGGCAATGATTTTGTAAGGTTTTTCAGGGTATGTGACATCTCTATAATTGGTGGATCCAAGAACAGCTGAAGGTTGATCTGCTTTGCATGTAGACTTTTGTAAACGGCTGATTTTGGGATGCAAGACAGAAATCCACACTTGATACCTTTCGAAAATCTCAGGGGCTAAAGTTTGGTTCCATTTTGTAAATTTACATACATATATATATGATAGCAGTCCTTTAAATGCCAACTGCAGTATACAGTCATTCATACAAATCCTATTTATTTTGTAAAAAGATATTCAAGTTTATTCTTATTACAAAATTCATTATACCCCATTTCAGTAGACAAAGAACAACATTGGATGGAAGACTTTTGGTAACTGTTGATATTACCAAATTATGAGTGAGCTGAAACCCCAATAAAACTGAAACATGATCAAATGCACCTCCATCATGACCATCCTTCCTTTCTTTGGGTTTTGTATATCAAAGACTGCATTACCCAAAGTATCTATTCCTTTTTGTAACTGTAATTTGAG